>NW_026705798.1:315000-443697 GCF_029867415.1 Vicia villosa | reverse complement strand
GTCATATACTTAAGGTATCTCGAGATTCGGGTTAGAATCTTTCACACAAGCAAAATACCCAAACAAACCTTTGAAAAATAGAGCAATCAAGTCAATCAATTGAAAACATCGAAGTGATCTATTCTCTTAAGGTAACCCCTTTTGAAAACATTTTGTTTTTGAAAGTATCTCCCCAGCAGAGTCGCCAGTTCTGTGGACCTCCGATTTTTTTAATACCGGGCCATACCTCTGATCTGTAGAGATACGTGAACTGACTCTTTTTTGTCGCTTAATGCTTTCGCATTTTTTGAAAATATCACAGAGTCGCCACCGACCTTTTATTTTATCCAATTAAGGAAAGGTTTATAAAAGACACAGAAAAAAGACCTTTAAGAAATTCTGGGTAAGGGGGTAGGTTATACAAAGGGAAGGTGTTAGCACCCTTTGTATCCATGGTTATCCATGGGCTCTTAAGTTTGCTTAGCTCAATTGTTTTTCGATCACTTTTCAATTGCTTTAGAATGCTCATATGTGGTTTCAAATACTTTTGTAAATTGAATTTTGTAATGATCCGTGTGTGGATGTATACAAAATGCTTGTTTATCTTTCGAAAGATGTTTTGAAAAGAACGTTAACTTTGTAATAACCCGTGTTTGGATGTATACAAAGTATTGTCTTTTTTGAAAGTTTTGAAAAATCAACAGTGTATGAGAATTTTGTTTGTTTTGATTTGAGCAAGCAAACTAGGAGGTCTACCCTGAGTTGTAAGGTCCTTATCCTATTTCCTTTAAAAATCTATCCTTTCACCGGATATAAACGCAAGGTTCGATTTTGTACTCAAAACAGTGGAATTTTGACTTTGATTTTGAAAAGAATGAGAAGGGATTACCTTAAGAGGTGCAAGTGTGATTGTGATTGTATTCAGATATTTTATCTTTGAAGTTAGTGATCTAACGGTTCAATTTTATCTTTGACATACACGCAGTTTATATTTGCTGGAAATTAAAATGCGGAAATGTAAAGTGCGGAAAGTAAATCTACGCTATTACATCGATTGTGCGGGAAATGTAAACTAGCCTATTTACATGAATTTGACATCCTATACATTTATCTAGGAATTTAAATTGTAAGAAAAATAAAAGGCATGTTTTTGGATTTTTTATGATTGATTTTAATTATAATTAATGCATGATTAATTAAATTAAAATGAAGAAAAAAGATGAAAATAGATTTAAACCTAGAAATTAAGTTTAAAATATGTACAAAATATTTGTTAATTAATTTTAAAACAAAACTAATTTTTTTGGAATTTTTGGAAATTGATTTGAAATTGATTTAAGTTAATTAAAACATAATTATGCAAATAATTATACAAATAATTAAAACTTAAAAAGAAAATTATTCAAAATATGTACAAAATTAGTTTATAATATATAAACAATATTTAACACAAAGAACAATTTTTTTTATGATTTTTTGATTGGTTAGAATAATTAAAAAGCAAATATATAAATATATACTAATTAATTATGCAAAATATTAAAATTTTGAAGAAAATAAAATATTTTTATTTCAGAAAATAATATATTATTTTAGAAGTCTAAAAATATTTTTTGTGTATTTTTTGGATTTTTAAAACTATTTTTAATTAATTTAACAAAGAAATTAAAATAAAATAGAAAATAAAATAGAAAATAAAAGGATACTGATCCTGTGTGGTTGGATTGAGGGAGTATGGTGTGCATGCATGATCTGAAGCGTTGGATGACTCATTAAATGAGATCAGATGGTCCAGAAATTGAGGCACGTGGTAAAAGCTACACCTGCAAAGCACTTGATTAGTGTAAAGTTTAAAAAAGTACGCGCGCTGCTGAACCAATGGGAGGAAGACACGTCTTCGTCTTCAACCTTCAGACAAGGCTTTTAACAGCGCTTTTGTAAAAAAGCGCTATTGTAAGTGAACCCTAAATCTGCAAAATAACGAATAGGGGTAAACAAGCATAAAAATCAGGCGCGATGGCACCATTGAATTCGTCTTGTTCCACTGAATGTAACCATGTCCTTAATTTTGCTTAATTTTGGCCCTAATGAAAAACCCTAATTTTGAACTAAGCAAACCCTAAAATGGTATATGACACAAACAACCATTAAAGTCCAATTGAAGCTCCAGAAACGACCAGAGCTTCAAACCAAACACAATTATGCATCTACATCTTGTTAAATGTGCGTGAATGATGAGATATAAGTTGATTTTAGTTTGAACAAACCGTGGCCTAGGTAGCTCGATTTATGAGGTTTCAAGACTTGGAAATGATTGAGATATGTTCAGTAATGCTTGAGGAAAGTGTTTAAGTGTTTAGTTTGTATTGAAAATGGATTAAACTCAGAATTCGAATTTTGAATTTCCTTGAAATTTTTAAAGTGTTACAAGCATGGTACAAGCATAAGCATAGCTCTGAATTCGTGTCTCTCTTGTTACTGAACTAAGATAGCTTATTTATAAGCTATGTGTGCTTAGAATTGAAGCTAACTTGCAGCTAGTTGCCTTTGTTGAAACTTTGGTTTTTTAATATTAAAAACCTTTGAAAACTTGACCAAGTCTTGCCCTCCTTCAATGCACCTGCCTTGCCCTTCAATTCTCTGCAGAAGATGAAGATTCCTTAGGGGTGAGTCATGCTTGGAAGTTAAGCTACCATTATCCATGCATTTTCCTTTTAATTTTAATCTTAAAGTAAGATAAAATCATGCAAAAAATGGATAAAAAAGGTATGGGCTTAGTCTTGGTCGTGGGAGGCCCATAGTAACATGGAAATGATGTTTGAATGCTGAAAACTTGGCCCCTTTTGGAAAAAATGCAATTTTGAACAATGTTGGTTTCATGCATTTTCCCAAAATTTAGCCAACTTCAACAAGGTGTAAATCCCTCAATTTTTGTCATATGAAGGAGATCTTGCACTTTTTGGAAACCTCAAAGAGTCCTCTAACCAATGTCTTTGGTCTCATGTCAAAATGATTTTTGAAGCTCCTTGTGTGTCCTTTTGAAAAAAGTGTCTTTTTGTTGACTTTGAAAATGACCTGTAATGTCTTTGGTCATATTTTTCAAATGGTGAATCCAATGACCATGGGATCAATGGCATTTGAAAGATAATTGAATTTCCTTCAAAACAAGCTTTGGTTTGAATTTTTTGGATGAAGGATGAGAGAGTTATGATCAGTCAAAGTTGAGTTGACTTTTCAGGCAAAAACCCTAATTTTGAATCTTAGGGTTTTGTTGATTTTTGATCTTTCCTTGATGAATTATGATCATCCAATGATAAAATGATGAATCCTTTGACAAAATATGGACTTTGACAAAAAATTTCATTTTTGACTGTCTGTTGACTTTTTTGGTCAAACGGGTCGTCTGTTGACTGTTTGAGCTGCTGACGGTGCGTCTGAGTGAATTGAAGTTTGAAAATTTGTATGATGGTACTTTGAGATATATGGATGTGTATGAAATCCATTTGAGCTCTCAAAAACTTGTTGCTCCTGTAAAACAAGAAAAACCCTAATTAGGGACTGTTTGTGTAGGAGACAGTTAAGCGTACCTGATTTTTGTGCAGTGTTGAGTCTCTGCTAATCGCGTGATATTCAGAAGACTTCTAGCACAAAGATCTTGGAATTTTGAATTGTGAAAGATTGATTTGATTGATGGTACAAAACACTGAGAATTGTACTGCCAGCAGTTTGGCTGTCGACTGACTGTTCAGGTATTGACGTAGCAGTTAGAGTGAAAAATCAACAGTCAAAGTTAATTTTCTTTTTTGTTGTTTTTTGTTTTTGTTTTATGTGAAAAATGAAAGTTTATTTACATGACTTGTTAGAAAAACACAGACATAATAAATAACTAATATTTACGGTATGCGGGCAAAATTACCGATAATAACCCTGAAAATCATTTAATGCACAGAAATAGGAATATTTGACTGGCAGAAAACACACAAAATATTATCTTAGTAATTAAGCAATATTATGACAAATAGTACAACATTTAATACCGACAGTACAAATATCACATACTATATTGAACAGTACGACGAATAAACGGTACATTTAAGAAATAAGAAATACGGCAAATTTTAAGAATGACGATTAATGACCCATGCTATGAACAATAACATGTAGATAATTGGGAGTGCAACCATTGCAGGTCCACACTCTTCAGGACTATGCAGGCAGAAGAAAGTCATGATCACCGTAGCAATGGTGATGACTGTAAGAAACAGTGTCTCTATCCACTTTGCCATTCTTGTCAGGGAAGAAGAGAAATGATGGATTATGAGATAGGAATTTGAAAGATGAGTTGGAATTTGATGTGAGATTTTATGAAAGAAAATGAGAGGTATTTATAGAATGGAAAGAAGGAAAGAGACGGTGGGGAATGATGTGATTCCGTACAAAAGGAAAATTTGAGTGGAAGTAAGATTTGAAAGAAAGTGTATGATAGTGTTGGAAAAAAGAGAGATTTGATTTTTGAAAAAGAGATTTGAAAGATTTTTGAAAATAATGGAATATAGTACAAAAATTAGTGGGAAACAAAAGATAATAATAATCTACTTGTTACCAGTACAGTCTGAGTTTCCTGATTCTGCGCCTGCAAAAAGATTTAACTCTGTACCAATTGTGTCAGTACCATTTATCTGTAAATAAATAAATAGCATGTGTGAAGTAATAAACAGTATTTGGCGTTTGCGTAAGAATAAATTCAACTGCAGGCCAAATTACTGTATACGAAAAATTCTAAAAACTAAGTATTTCATATGTCAGGATATTTGTTGAAATAAAAATCCATGATTATATGAGACCCTTAATTTTCAGATTGGAGTTTTCTTGAAAAATATGTGGGCAAATTTTGGGGTATAACAGCGTGGAAGTCTCACAATTGAAGATCTTGCATGTCGAAGACACGTGTTGACTGATAGCCAGTCGACCGTTAGTAGTAGTTATTTTATTTTTCTATTTAAGCAAGTTTTATAGGAATATTTAGGGGTCCGCATTTTCTACATAAACACAAGTAAAACTCAAATCTCTGCGCAATGAGTAACGAGTGCAACCTTGGAATGTACGTATGCGTACCAGTTTAATTAAATGCAATCATTTTACATTACATTTTATCTTTCAGTGCACATTTACTGCCTTCTTTTTTATTGCTTTGATTTACTTTAAAGCCTTTAATTTCAGTGTTTACTTTTACGTTAAAGTCACTATTTTACATTTAATACAAATCAGATACACATAACATAACAAAATAAAGCAATCAGTCCTGGAGTATTCTAGTTGACTCCGCAAAGTAACCTTTAAAAAGGAAACTAGCGCTTGTTTACCATTTTTCTGGGTAAACACCAATGTAGAACTGTTCGTGGAACAACCTTTCTAAGTGTGCCCAAGCATCTATCGAATTTAGTGGTAAAGTAGTGAACAAAATAAAAGCATTCTTTGTTAGCGAACTAGGGGAATATTTGATCCTTAAATCTTCGTTCCCTGCTAAATCTCCTGCTTCTGTCAGGTATCTGGCAATATGTTCCACAGTTGACTCGCTAGTTTCGCCAGAAAACTTTGTGAACTTGGGTACTTTAGTGCCTCTAGGCAACTCTGTCTGCATGACATAATCTGATATAGGGGATGTATAATTTGGATGTCGAAGTCCAGTACTAAGGCCATTATTGGCCATAACCCTTTCTATCATGGCAGTTAAGTTATTTTCCGTAGCCAGATTTTCTCTTCTGACTCTCTGAACGATTTCATCAGGGTGTTCGTTCCTACCCACTATCCTTAATCTGAGTCTTACTTCCTCCATCTCCTGTTGAACAGGAACAGCTCTTTGATTCGAAGCCTCCAAATCTATTACTTGGTTCCCTTCGGTTGCCGCTGTTCTTTGTGGGGCAACTACATTATTAGTGGTTGTCCTAGACTGAGGGACCACATCTTGAATACGTTCCATAATGGGTCCTTCTTCTCGATACAAGGGCTGCTTGTCCTTTCGTTTAGGGTATGGAACTCCCATGAACTCTGCCATTCGATTCATCTGAGATGATATCTTTTGGAAAATCTCCACATTCTCTCGATTCGTACTAGTAATATTTGTTGCTAGTGGATTCAAAATTGAAGCCAGTTCCTAGGCCAGGACCCCTAACATATCATGGTTGCTTGCATCCATTTCTTGTCGAAATGCTGCTTGATTACTTGTGGTGAAATTTGGTATTTGGGCAGAGAAGCCAGTATTTTGTGCACTTCGACCCGCTGAACCAACATTTGGCGAAAACGTCGCATTGTTTGTTGTAGTATATGTAGGTCATGCCCCTCGTACGTCTGTTCCATATGGATATGGCATTCCGTATGGGTAGTTTGGCCTCCATTCGAACGCGGAGTTCGACCCTGGGTTGAATAAGTTATTTGCAGCATTTGTCGAGAAAAGTGGTATCTCGTTTGCGCTTGTAGATGCAGGTGCGGTAGTCAACACTGAAACTAGAATAGTCCCTGATGGTTCTGTATTATTCTCAGGTATAGCCTGGGAACTATCCGTGGGTCTCGATCCATTTGGACCCGGTGTATCCCGCGCTCCTTGAGTTGAAGTCGAAACGTGCGCAGAATTTGCCGCTCCTGATCCTGAGCCTTGTGGGGGATCTTGATTTCCCCCTGCATTGGTCGTGACGATCATTTTCCTGTTGTACCTTCGTTTGGGAATCGGTTGTGCACTGTTTGTTAATTTACCGTTCCTAAGGTTCATACAAGGTCTTGATATTGTCTAGACAAAATAAAACAATTGATTAAAAACAATCTGCTTGACACTGTCCCACTGAGCGTGCCAATTTGTTTACGGTGATTTCCGGTAAACAACCGCTAGTCTTCCAAACTATAATGAATATGATTTGGTTACTCGCAGGATCGACTAGATTGATCCTAGGACATAGTCAAAAAGATTGTTATTCGATCCATGCTTATGATTTTGTCTTGAAAATAAGAATTACTCAATCGAAATAGTAAAGGTTAACAATCACTTAGTTATACGTGTAAATATAACTCCAGCGAAAAGTGAGTCAAGATAAAACATAGGATAAGAGACTGTAAAAGTGCAAAAATCTTAAAGTGCAGAAATGTTAAATACTTCAAAGATAAATAACGTGAAAATAAAGAATGCAGGAATGTAAATGGCAAGAAGTAAACGAAATGCAATAATATCGAAAGATACTTGAGAGTAAAGGAAAATACACATGTATTAAAATGATGATGGTGTCATACGTACATTTATCAGCGAACTCTTTCTCTTAACACTTGATACTTGAGTAATATGTGAGTGATTTGTACAAAATGAACACCCCGAATCCTAACATTAGAACCCTTATTTATACTAGTTTCGACCTTAACGGTCCTACGCTAATCTAATGCCACGTTTCTCATGAGAATCCTCGGAAAGCCATCTGTCTCTGGACAGTTATGAAAACTTCTTCGAATTTCAAATCCTCCCGCCTGAATTCTCCTTCGACGCGTGGCAATATAACTTAACATTAAAATACCACGAAAATACACTAAGCATCAGTACTTAACATATTTCGTAAAATTTGTCTAAGTCTCGAAGATATACACTCCTACTAGCTTCAACATTCACTATCTCCGTTATGACTTAAAAATTCTTCATCCTCGAAACATGGCCATCAGGAGCCATTTTATCTTCAAAGACGGTCATCAGGAACCATCCTCCTTCGAATCTTCACCCTTCGAAGGATCATATTTGTAAAACGAAATCTTCGGCTAACAGTATTTGAGTCGGTAGTCTTTGGAGCCTAGCCTCCTTTGTATCGATGGGTTGAAGTATCTTTGTAGTGTTTCTCTTTTATTTATAAAAAATCTATAAAATTAAGTTAATATTAGTGAAAGGTTGGATACTAAAATAAACTAGTGAAAAGTTATTAAATTTAAAATGTATTTTAAAGTACAAATTTAATATAATAATAATATTAATAAAATAATATTATTTATATTTAATTAAATAGATTGGTTATATAAATATTATGGTCTTTGAGTTGAATTTTTAGCTAAATAGACATCTAACAAAAACTTTAATCTTTTTTATTTAAATTAAAATGAAATTTGACTTATTAATCTAAATAGACATCTAACAAAAACTATAATATTTTTTATTTAAATTAAAATGAAATTTGACTTATTAATCGATTCGGTCGATTTTAGATTAGTATAATATTTTTACCTTTAGAAATGAAAAAGGTTTGGCCGTTTTTTCGGTTCAAGTTATTGTAGTTTAATCTCAAAAAGTTGGTTAGTATGAAACTAGAAAAGGTTACAATCTGTAATTTAATATTTGCATGAAACATTGACATGCATGTACGGACATCCTTTTTTAGTGCTCAAAGGTTAAAATACATTGTTTATTTTTATTTAAAAAATTGTCTATTTTCACTCACAATGGTAAACACTAAACAAATTGACCAAAATTAGTTAGTGATGACAAAACACTGAAACAGAATTGTGTGAAAAACAGAACTAGTTTGATGCTCGATAGCTAGCTATTGTTTACTAAATTGCTTGTGAGTTTTAAGAGAAGTATATAAGGCCAATATTTTAACATATATAATTATGAATGTGCAGCTATGTTTCAAAATACAATAAAACAAATATATGTGCAAAAAATATATGAATAAGAATCTCTTTGATATTGGAGTGTTCGTGCAACTTTTTTGTGTATAAGTTGCATAATAAGGGAATTTATTGGTCGAGTAGGGTGTATACCTCAAATTTTGAGTTAGTTTTTGAGCCCCTCATTTTATTGAACTAGTTTTCTCATAAATGAACTTTAACTTTTTTTTTTTGAATTGATAAATGAATTATTTAAAATTCTATTAAAATTAAAATACTTCAAATTCATTTAACATTTAATTTGAAATAAGTGATACCAAGAGAGAAAATGTATGGTGCACTTAAGGA
Source organism: Vicia villosa (assembly GCF_029867415.1). Classification (NCBI taxonomy): domain Eukaryota; kingdom Viridiplantae; phylum Streptophyta; class Magnoliopsida; order Fabales; family Fabaceae; genus Vicia; species Vicia villosa. The sequence goes on along the minus strand of NW_026705798.1, from coordinate 434,739 downwards.
CTCTTAAGTTATGTTTGGAAGTTTGAAGGAGAGGGGAGGAGAAGACTTTCGAAAATAAAAATTTTAAAAAATATAAAAAAATATTTGACATTTTTTGAAAAAATGATTTTGTTTAGAATGATAAAAGAGTAATCTACTATCTATCATATACTAATCAATTGGCCAAACTGACCAATTTGTCCCTTGCAAAAATTACATTTACAAAGGAAAAAGGGCATTTTCGTAATCAACTAAATACAACACAAAATTTTCACCTTTTTCAACAAGTGTTACATTCTTATTGGTCCAATTTGATTTAGTCTATTTTCCCTCCATAACACCCTTTGTTTCTACCACAATTTCAAATTTCACTTTTTCCATATCTTCTCTCTATCTTTTCTTATCAACTCCTCTCCATTTTTTCTCTCTCTTTCTCTTTCTTTTCTCAACGCTAATACTCACTCTCTCTCTCTTTCTCTCTTTCTCTCTTTCTCTTTATTTTCTCCCAACGCTAATATTCACTCTCTCTCAATTGCTCACTGTTCTCCCATCTTGGATTCAATCGCTTAGAAAACCCTTCTTCCAAAGCAAATCGAACATGCCTCTCATCATAAACTCTTCCTAATTTGTTCCCTCTCTCTACCCTCATCCGAAATGGAAGTTTAAATGAAATACCCTCACCCTTCCAACCCTAGATCCAAATTTACAAAATTACTTTATGTCAATCTTCTTGCAGATTTCAAGCTTGGAAAATGACGGGAAAGTTGTTGATTTCATGTTTGAAGTTCAATTTCAGATCTTTTTGTTTCATAGAAAAAGATTTTGCTGCTGAACAATTTTTGGTTTAGGAATTGATGCATATTGTACACTCATGATTTCATGCATACCGTATTTTGCTGGTGTTGTATCTGCTTGTGAGGCTGATGCTCATGTATTGTGAATTAATCCCAAATTATTTCATATTTATTTGACTGGATAACCTAACATTTAAATCCATGATTTCATATATATGTTTTCCAGGTTTACAAACAAAGAAGCAGGTACATTGTGTGTGCAAATTAGTAACCTGCAGAATAACAACAAGCAAGTTGATTTTTAAAATTGATGATTCAACTCTGTCTTTTAATATTACAATGTTAAACTCTTAACACTGAGAGAAGTTCAAATTGCAAGCAAATAATGGATTGGTTGATCCCTTTTAAAGCTTTATAGAGTTACACCAATGGTTTCTTTTTCTTTTGGATTGATGAGATGAGTTACTTAATTTTCTTCTTTATTAGATTGATCTGTTCATTTTTGTTGTTTTCATAGAACCAAATATGAGTGTTGATAGGATCTTTCAATTATATTGCTGATTGGCATGTTTATTGCTGAGTAACATGATTTAATCAATTTAATGCACAGGTACAATCCAAATTGCATAAATAACAATAGCACTTTCATTTGATATCAGCTACAGGGATATGAAGCATCAATTTACTGAATTAGCTGGACTAATAGCTCATAAATTAATTGGTTTTTAAGCCATCTAGCATGGAATGCAGCAGGTAATGTAGCATTTCGAAGTTTGAAATAGGTTTTGTGAATTCAGAATTTCAATTGATTCTTTTTCTATAAGCATTTCATTCTTTTTCGTTCATTTCCTCAAAAACCTATTAGATATTGTGCACATATTACCATAGAAAGGAACAAACTTATATGCATCAGTACTAATTATTAGATCATTTATGATATTTAACAAACATTGACAATATCATGAGTTAAAAGATCAAAGTGTTGGAGCATGAGGAAGAATCAAAGACACTTTCCATCCATAAAAGATGTGATGAAGTGAAATAAATTGAGTACATCTCTTGCAAATGATGAATTATTCTTCATCATGGTAAGCTTAAAGCTTTTGGTTTATTTGTCAAATCTAAATGTTTTTTAGATTGCTAATATTTGATGGTTATAGTAGAGACCAATCATAAAATTTTGAAACATTGTTGAAATTTTGTATAGAACTTATTCAAAGCTTATAAATTCTGTTTAAAATCTCTCTGACTTTGTTTATGAATTATTGAAACCAGGTTTTTATTTGAGATATACTTGCTGCTAATTCATCCCACTGTGAGTTCTTCAATCTATCGAAGCAATTTTGGATTATAACAGTAGAGGTATTTTCTGATTTAGTTGGTTTTGTGAGTTCTTCAATCTATCACATGATTTAGTTGTACTATTATCACTTCTCATGATCTATGCTTGTGGTGAAGTTTTGGTATTTTATAAACACTTTTGTAATCCCTCACTTTTTTGTGAAGTGGAATTTCTCATGTTAGCTTTCTATTATCATGTTGTATGCTGAGATACTGGATTTTTTGCATCTAAACTACATCATCTTGATAATGGACATGAGTATTGTTGAAGTCTGGTATGGTTATAATCTTTGCATAGAAGGAATTTGTGCATAGTTTGCATCTTTGCTAAAGATTTATGCATCCTTTTAGTTTGTTACACAAACTACTTAAAAGTCAAAAACGCAAAACCACCGCTTAATACAAACACGTAGCAGCTCATTTATGAAAGGATTTTGTTCGAGAAATCATTATAAGAATGAATCAATTGAAGAGATTTAACCGAAAACTTTAAAACCAGGTTCATTTCCCGATACGTTGCTGATTTTATACTTCTTTCAAAAAAGATTTCTATACAAGAGATCAGAATAGATGTTTTATTTATAATAGCAATTTTGATATCTATAGTTCACCAGCACTTAATTGGAGAGATACTTGGCGAATTGATGATGGTGTAGTTATTCATCAATTCCACATGACTGTAATATGAACTAGAATTATGATGTGGTTTCTTTTTCATGGAAATAGATGGATTGCAAAGCATATAAAACATTCACTTATTGAAAACAAATAAACAAATGTCATTTCATTGTTTTCATAGTAACCTTGCTTTAACTTGGTTGCTTTCGGGAACTTATCATCATAGGCCAAATTAAAGAGGACACTTAATCTCCTAGCTATTTGGACCTGACCAAATTCATCATCAAGTAAATACTTTCTTGCCGAAAGGAACATTGGTGTCACCCATGGAATGGAAACCACATAATCAAACGTCAAAATAGCAAACCAAAAAAAAAGAATGAATTGTAACTCCAACGGCCGCCAACGATACTTTGCTAGAGATTCAATATTATTTTTTGTATTATTATTTTTTGTAACTATATATTCTAACTTATACTATGTCACTATCAATTCCATATTATTCTTTTTTTATTATTAGTCATGCTATGAATTCCCTAATTCCCTATTGTATAAAAATAATATCTTAATAAAATAATTTTGTTTTGTTTTTAAAGTTTTTACTTTGTGTAAATTATTAAAATAGTTTAGTTAATTTGTCAAATATTTAATCATGCTTTGCCTTTTTTAATGGAAACTTAATATCTCGGTTTTTTATCACACGATTTTATCATTTCGGTTTTGTACAAATTTAATGTGTCATAAACCACCAAAATTAAAACAAATAACTCCTCATTCAATGTTATAATTAAATATTTTAGTATAAAATAAAAACAATATATCATAATAAATTCAAAGATTTATTGTGTTTTTTAATTAATTGATAATATGTTCTCGGTTTTTCATTTTTTTCCAACTCACATGTTCTTTTTTTATATGGTTATTTAATATTGTTGAATTTTTATGATTATTATTCATTTATAATTAAATCATTCATTTTAAATTTATATGTTTCTAAACATATTTTATACAATATTAAATAACTTTACATGTTATTAAACTGTATTTTACGGGTCACTATCAACAGAATACATATTTTATTTATTTTTTAAATATTAAAATTCTTTTTATTCTCTTTCTATCTCATGGATCAATTTTTTTCTTTGTATAATTATTTAATAATTAAGTAATTTACTTTAAATTTATTTATATTTAAATAATTTTATACCATATCAATTGCATAATATTATAATATATTTTTTAATTTTAATAACATTAAAAATGTATTTATCTCACGGGTCACTAACAAGACAATATTTATTTTAGTTTAATCAATCATTATTTTTTCATCTCATAATTATATTTTTCTTTTTTGTGTATGATTATTTAGTATAATTAAATCTATATGATTACTGTTGAATTTTTTTTAGTTATTTACACAATATCATAATTAAATTACCCGTCCTCTAAATCTACGCTGCTGGAATTGCAAAGCATGGTGAAATTGACTATGAAATAGTTGTTAAGCTTACCTGTTCTCGATACTTGGCCCTATTTGGCGATTGTGTTCTTGACATATCTTAAACCTTTTTTATGTATCATTATTTTAACTTAGAACCTAATTTTCATACCATTTCATACCATTAATATCTTATTAGTAAATTTTTTTAAATGGTTAATTTCCATTTTATATATGCAATTTATTCAAACTTTTTTACTTCACATTTTTTGTATCGTTCAAAAAATACTACACCACAAATAATGCACCCGGGCGACAGCACGGGTCTCTGACTAGTTATCATTACTAAATTAATAATTTTCACAACACTATAAGAACCTATAAAATATTTGAAAGTTTTATGTAAGCCCTCCAAAACCCTCCAAAACCATTCTTCAGTACAATTTTTGAGTTCCGCCATTTTAGGAAATTTTTTGTGTTATTAATAGAATCAAACCCTCCAAAATCCTCATAGTCAAAATCTTTCTATTCTTTTCACCCTATCCTTCATATTTTTCAAAACCCTCTCATCCCTTCCCCCCAAACTCGCAAACAAAGCCTTAGACTAATTGGCACTTGTAAAATCATAGTGAAAAATGTGTTTTTGAATTCGTAGTTTAGTGTAAAATCATTATTTTGTTTTGAACAATTTGTTGTATTATTGATAAAATTGAGAATTTAAAAATTAATTTTAAAATGAAGAATTAAATTTTATTTTCTTTAAAAAATAAAGAGACTAAAAAAATATTTATATTTATTTTAAGTTTATTAATATTTTGTATTTAAAATAATATTTTTGTAGTTTAAATCATTTGTGAAACCGTAAATGTTTTATGATGATCTATAATATATATATATATATATATATATATATATATATATATATATATATATATATATATATATATATATATATATATATATATATATATATATATATATATATATATATATATATATATATATATATATATATATAATGACATTTTTTTTATCTAAACAAGCTTTTAGAAAAGCATTGGCGTTTTTTATTAAACAAACAAATAATTAATTTAAAATATTGAAAAAAGAAATTATTTTTTAAAAATAAGAGTGAAGACCCATTTTGGTCCCTCACAAAAACTTCAGAACCCAAATTAGTCCTCCACAAAAAAAAGGACCCGATTTAATCCCTTACAAAATATAACCGGGTCATATTAGTCTTTCTGTAAATATTTTTTTCAAACCGGTTTTTTCTTCTACTTTTAAACCGTGACTGGACCGCCAAGTCGTATTTTATTTTTTATTTTTCATTTTTTAAATACTAAATTGAGTTTTATTTTTAATTTCGATTTTATTTTTAAACAATTCAGATTTTAAAATATAAAAAAAGATGAGATTTGTTCTAAGAAGGAATCAAACTCAAGACATTTAGGTCACTCATATGCCTTTACCACTATGTCAACATACATTGATGACAAATAATTGTCATGATTTATAGTAATATTAAACAATTATGAATTTAAAACAAAAAACATAAATTTTGGTACCTAGGGGGTCTCAAACCCAAGTCCCTTCAAATTAAATAGTAGTCACTTTATTGTAAATATGAAAAGTAATCTAAGAGGGGTTGCATGAATTAGATTAATTGATATTAGTGAATTTTTCTCGATAATGAATGTTAACAATGTTTTGATTTTTTTGAAACTATTATAACAATTTCGAAAAAAATAGAACAACATTGCTAACATTCACAATCGAGAAAAATTCACTAATACCGATTAATCTAACTGATTCACCCGCTCTTAGATCACTTTTCATATTTATAGTGAAGTAACTATCATTAAATTTGAAGGGACTTGAGTTTGAGACCTCATGGGTACAAATTTTATATTATATATTTTATATTTAGAATTGTTTAATATTACTATAAACATGCGAATTATTTGTCACTAGTGTACGTTGGCATAGTGGTAAAGGCATAGGATGTGACCTAAACGTCTTGAGTTCGATTTCTTTTCAGAACAAATCTTATCTTCTTTTGTATTTTAAAATCTGAATTGTTTAAAAATAAAATCGAAATTAAAAATAAAAATCAATTTAGTTTTTAAAAAATGAAAAATAAAATACGGCTTGGCGGTCCAGTCACGGTTTAAAAGTAGAAGAAAAAACCGGTTTGAAAAAAATATTTACAGAAAGACTAATATGACCCGGTTATATTTTGTAAGGGATTAAATCGGGTCCTTTTTTTTTGTGGAGGACTAATTTGGGTTCTGTAGTTTTTGTGAGGGACCAAAATGGGTCTTCACTCTAAAAATAATAAAATTTATTATTTTTTTACATGTGTTACAAATAAAAATAACAATTAAGAATAACAATTAAAAATATGAATACTTCTCCTCTTTATATCTCAAAAACTACCGTCCACAAATCAAAATCTATAAAGAGAATAACAAAATCACATAATAAAATCTACCTTAGAATAAAAAAAACACTTGATTATTTATCGATTAAGGTAGATGATAGAGTTCTAAAGTAAGAATACATGCATGAATTTACCCTTGATCTAACTTGAAACTATTTTCATGTAAAAAATACTCTTTTCATTTATCTCTTTCACAATTTCTGAAACCATTAAAAAAGATCATTACGGGTTCTCTAAATAGTCAAGACTACTCTATTCTAGATCACAGTAAAATCACCCCTAGACTTGAACTTACCACTTAAATAAAGGAAGACTAATAAAATAGCATATTGTCACTAGGAAGAACTATCTGTCAACTTAACCACTGAAAGAGACAGAAGGAACAAACAAACTGAATATGTTATACATAAACAACAGAAAAAAATTTCTCTTGTATGCTTCTAGATACACACTCATCTCTCTCTCTCTCTCTCTCTCTCTCTCTCTCTCTCTCTCTCTCTCTCTCTCTCTCTCTCTTGAGAGAGAGTAACATCTCAGAGCATAGAGAGAAGATTTTTAAATAAAGGTAACTTTTTAAGAAAGAAATGTTTTCTCGACATGTAATTCCAAACTAGGTCCACCTTATCCACCCTATTGATCTTTTCTACTAGCCCATCTTGTAACACCCCAAATCTACCCCGCAAATATACAGGAAAATCATAGTAGAAAATCTCAAAACATACATCGCATCTGAGGCGTCACATTTACATCGTAAAACAAATTATACACATGCTCACATATATATAGATACATAGCAAGTAATACGGAGGAAACTCACATCCATTAAACATCAAACGGTTTATTTCAAGAAAAACATCAAAAGGTTTTCCAAAAGGTTTTCAATCATATTCATTAAAATACATCAATTAGAGCATCATGCAAGTTCAAACGACATTTAAAACGGGGTCACAGATCAAAAGATACATCAATTCAAAGTTTGAACAAGTTTTACACAGCAACGTCCGCTTAGCGGACTTCAAGCGCGCTTATGAAAATTCAATTTTAATAACCTCGCTTCAAGCGGCTAAAAACAGTAGCGAACAAAAACTGAGCTCCGCTTAGCGAGCTCTCTTTAATTTTCAAAAACAAACAGCACCCGCTTAGCGAGCCTAAGCCCGTTTAGCGGACGCTCGATTATGCAGAAAAATCACCTTCGTGACAGAACTGTGAAACCTCACATCCACCACTCAAAACCATTCTAAACATCAATTAAACACATACAAAGGCATCAGCAATCATTATTCGTCATGAATCATCCATAAAAACATGCTTTCAATCATATATTTCATGAAACCTCATCACAAACTTAGGGTTTCTATAACACACAATCCATGGCTTAACATATCATCTAAACCCACCCTAAACATCATCATACATCCCTTTAGCATGAAAGAATCCCACTCTTACTTTAGGTTTTGAATTGAAGCCAACTCTATCTTCAACCTTGAGATTCTCCTCTTCTCTTCTCTCTTCTTTCACAACTTTGCCAAATGAGCTCTAATTCTCAATTCCTCTAAATTATCTTGTTTTGATTAAACCCTTACTAAACCTCAATTACTAATGGGCTCTAATTAAGACCACTCACTTACTAATGCCAACATAGGCCCAATAACTAATAACACTTACTAACTTATGCTATTTACTATTAATACTCAATAAATATCACAAATATCACATAAGCACTTATAAACACACTTAATCCACATAATTCACAAACAATAAAATAAAACACGAAATAATAAATACGGGCGTTACGCATCTAATTGAATTGAGTTAGAAAATAGACCATAAAACTTAAAGTTTAGGGGAATATGTCCTAATCAAGAATCATTTTTGAAGGAAGTCTGAAGGCATAACCATACTATTTTAAGGGTACCATCCACAAATCAATAAGAAAAGTCGTCCTCTTTGGATAAAAAAAAGTCACATATTCCACTAAATTGAAGTAGATCGGAACTTCAATTCCTTCAGCCGTTAAAAAATAAAATGACTAAAGCACTATACATAGGGGTGACAAACGGGCATGTTCGTTCCATTTAGGTCCGCCCCGCAAAAGCTCGCAAAAAAAGGACGGGGTGAGGCGAACATATTTGAGAGTGCGAGTTTAAAATCTTTTCCCGCTCCACAAAAAAGTGAGAGCAGGGCGGGGAAGGCCTGCACACATTGTACATTTTAGACGTAAAAGTAGTAAAATTGTATGAAAAAGCTCATGCTCGCAAAAGCCCACGAAAAAATGGGATGGGACGGAACAAAAATATTTAAGGGAGCACGTCTAAAACCTTGTCCGACCTTATAAAATAGCAGGGCCGGCCCTAGGGGTAGGCCACCAAGGCTACCGCCTAGGGCCTCACATCTTCATTTCATATTTATATAGTTTTATTTAATTGATTTTTTAAAATAAATTTTTAAATTATATTATAAATCAATTAAATAATGGAGAATAGATAGATACTATTTCTTAGGCGTGATTTGTATTATTTTCTAATATGAAAATATGATAAGTATTATTTTCTAATATGAAAATATGATAAGTGTATAATTTTCTTTTATCCATATATAAATTTTTTCTATTTTCACTGCTTAAATAATATTAAAGCACACTTATTACATTTTCATTGACAAATATCATAAACCACCTAATGAATATAGGTAAGTTTTTTCCTTAAATACTAACACCTATTTTGAATATATAATAATAACAAACATTTATCATTCATCATATATATATTATTGTTTGATTTGTTATTTTAAAAATCACAAGTATAATAGGGCACTTGATATCTAATTTTTTTTATAAGTGTGACATTGTTTTTTAACTATGATTTTTTTAAATAATGAGAAGAGTGTTTAAATGAGTTAATTTTATTATTAAGTAAAATAAAATTAATTATAATAATTTAATATTTTACACTTTAAAACATCTAAATTATATTAATTTTAGAATTTTTTACAATATTAAAATATTTTATTTTAAATTTTGCCTAAGGCCTAGAGATGTGTTGGGCCGGCCCTGTAAAATAGTACGGATAAAACAGACATGCCCGACAGACTGAAAACTGTTTTGCACCCTAACTATACATAACTACAAAAATATCATACCACATACCTAGCACCTTAAAAAAAACCTCCATATCCCCTTATTCAAAAACAAAACATTAGATTAACTATCCGAAAATTCCTAAATCCTTACCGTCTTTACTCTTAGGCTTCAAAACATTATACCCATTTTCCCATTTAAATACCCATTTTCCCATTTAACTAGTAATGTGTTGAGTTTAATATTTGCTTTTACTATTTTTTAATTCATTTTAAAGTTGTAGTTTCTCTAACAAGTTCTATTCCAACTTTGTGATCACACGTGTCAATCGTTCAGCAAAATGAACAAGAGAAAAAAATTAATGAAAAGCACATGGTTTACGAAATTACTATCCTCGGCGGTATCTGGTCCCCACATAACAACTATGCAATTAAACCAAAATACTCTTTGCTCCCTTCCAACCTTCATCTATTTAATCCCATCACATTCTCTTCTTCTTTTCCTCACCATTCACATTTTCCTCCACCTCTCAGTTGAGCTATTCATTCAATATCAATGGCTCTTTTGAAACTCCTCCTTGTTGGATTTCTCTCTCTAGCATCATGTGTCTATTGTTCCAATGATGGTTGGATTGATGCTCATGCTACCTTCTATGGAGGAGGTGATGCCTCTGGCACAATGGGTTAGTAACTAACCTTTAACTGGTCCCGTTAAACTAGCTTATGTAAATATAACAGAACTGCAGTGGTGCAGTTTCGAACCTGCGACATCTCACTTACACGTATTATATAATTATATGTAATATAATTTTGTAATTGTGGTTAATTTTAGGTGGAGCATGTGGATATGGGAACTTGTATAGCCAAGGCTATGGAACCAACACTGCAGCTTTGAGCACTGCTTTGTTCAACGGTGGATTAAGCTGTGGAGCATGTTTTGAGATAAAGTGTGTTAATGACCAAAGATGGTGTCTTCCAAATTCAATTGTTGTCACTGCAACAAATTTTTGTCCACCAAACAATGCACTCCCAAATAATGCAGGTGGATGGTGTAACCCTCCCCTTCACCATTTTGATCTCTCTCAACCTGTTTTCCAACAAATTGCTCAATACAAAGCTGGAATTGTTCCTGTTGCTTACAAAAGGTACTTCAATTTTCTCAATTTCAAATTATAATATTTTAATTACACTTTTTTGTTCATCTTTTCAAAATTTATTTTTCTTTTTTATATAAATCGAATAATTTTTAATCCATGTATCTGTATAAACTGATCTCTTAAACGAAAAAAATACAATAAATAACAAACAAAATTGCAAAAAAAAGTTTGAGAAAAGAATACTACAATAAATAACAAAAAAAAAATTGCAAAAAAATTATTATTGTGTTTGTTTAGGGTTAGATTCAAACCTAGACTTTCTGATTAAATTGATTAAATTGAAGAAATTCTTATCGTTTTAAAATTGAAGTTTCAATAGTTTCTTAAAAAAAGGAAAAATAAAATAAAATTAAAATGTTTTTCTCCCACCGCTAAAGGATTCTAAATTTCATTTTTATCCAAAAAAAAATAAAAAAAGATTAGAAGACTAGATATGTTTCTATTTTTGAAAAATAAAAAAACAAAATATATTTAACAAGTTCTTATTCTAGGAATATATTCCACGGTTATGAATATATTCCACGGTTATGGTGACGGTATTAATTTGTTTTATATTATCTTATTTTTGCAACTTTATTTGATTCTCTCTTTTTGTTTCTATTTTAATTGTTGATAATGGATAGGGTTCCATGCCAAAAGAAAGGAGGCATAAGATTCACAATCAATGGTCATTCATACTTCAACCTAGTACTAATTACCAACGTTGGAGGTGCTGGTGATGTTACTGCGGTTTCCATCAAAGGTTCAAAAACTAATTGGGAACCAATGTCAAGAAACTGGGGTCAAAATTGGCAAAGCAACTCTAACCTTGATGGACAGTGTCTATCCTTTAAGGTCACTTCGAGTGATGGTCGCACCGTGGTCGCGAATGATGTTGTGCCAGAAGGATGGTCTTTTGGCCAGACGTTCTCCGGCGTTCAATTCTGATGGAATTCGATGCATTAGTTTTGATTCGATGGCATCTAAGGATACGTAGTTAAAATATTATCAAACCAATAATACTTTTTTATTGGGTGTGTTGGGTAGTTAAAATTAAGGAATTATAGGAAAAAATATAATAGAAAAAATATATCAAATAATATATTGATATATAGGAGTGAGTTATAGAGACAAATGAGAAGGGCTTATTTTAAGATGGTCCTGCCATTTGAGTTGTGGTATGAGGCATTTTATTGTGTTCTCAATTAGAAGGCAGAGGTGGATATTTGTTTACAATTTACCACCCGCTAGTTTATTTTATTGTATGGTTTGTATTATGTATCCACCCCAAATTAATAATAAAAAGTATTATGTTTTCTAGCTAAGCAAAAGATATTATAATAAAATTTTTAATTTCTTTTTTTCTTCTTTCCAATATTTTGATGGTTTGATTTTGATGTCTATTTTAATTGTACACAACTTGGTGTTCAATTTCAATCCCACCATGTATATAATCTTTTACACCCACACTTATCCTGCAGTGAGAAGATATGAAATCCATGTCTTAACATATATCCATGTCTTAACACAAAACCAAATGATAGTATAAAGAGACTATTAACTCACTTAATAGTAAAACAACTATAGAATTGTCAATTTATGGAAGTTAATATAGCCCCGCCACATGAATGGGCCAAAAAGCCCCGACTCAAAAAGCCTCCAACAACATTAAAAAAAAAAAGTTTAAACACTGAATCAAGAACACTGAATTTGATCTGATCGATTTAATAAAATTATAGGTGGTCAAAACCAAAATAAAACTATAAAATCTAATTGAACCGTCCAGTATCATTCGAACTAAAGAATTAGAATCAGTTTTGTGAAACCCCGATTCAAAAAAATGTTTATTATTGGTCAATTTTAGTATTTATATAAAATAATTGAAAAAAATTAATGTGAGCAACTTATATATAAAAATAATTATTGAAAAATAAAATTTCTCTTCATTGGCCAATTTTAATATTTCCCCTCCACAAAATAAAAAGAAACTCTTGTTTTTCTTTTTAAAAAAAATACTAGTTTCTTAATTATATCACTTTGTTTCAGTTTTGTTCCTTTCAGCCACACTTATTAATCATCTCGTTGTCCCTTTCGATCATAGCCACGCCGTCCAACTTAATATTGATCGTCATCATTCAATTATAATTTGTCGTTCGACTTTCAACTCACATTCGATCGTTGTAGTTTCATACTTCTTCATTTTCAGAATTTATGTTTGTAGTACCCAAATTTTATCCTGAAAATTAAAAATTTCAAAAAATATAGTTATGTTTTTAACTTTTTATTGTTTCACATTTTTTTCAATTGTAGTAAAAATAACCACAAAAAATAATTAAATTAAAAATTTCGTTTACTTAAAAGCCAAATTTCTCCCAATCGTTAGTTGGTCTAGTGATTGGCGCTGGACTTGGTAGGGAAAACCACGGTTCGATCCCCCACAACTGCGATCGAAAGAGGGCTTGACCCACTTGATGCCAGAGCTGATCCCCCGAATCGGACTATACCGGTAGTTATAAACAAAAAAAAAGGCCAAATTTCTATAAAAAAAATATTATAATTTAATTTAATTGCATGTTACCATCGGTCATAATTATTTTTAATTTATCTTCTAAAAAAATTACTTTAGTTTTTTAATTTGATTCACCACCATATTTATTTTTAATCTCATATAAAAATCCAAAAAAAAAATACTCATGCATTAAGGATTTTAATATTTCTACCAAAAATTCAAATTCAAAGGTAAAGAAAAAATGATAAAATCTTTAATCATGATCAAAGACTAATTAGGAATTTACCAAGGTTAAGATTTAATATTAATGAAAGAATCTTTCTCTTTAGTGCTAGTCATTTTTTACTTTCACATTTACCCTCCTTTTGTCTTGCCATTTTAGTGATACACTTGTTGCTTTGCATGATGCATTTTGGATGATATAGAGACCAAGTGTTGATAGCCCTTCAACTTCCCTCCAAACCATCATTTTCACCTCCCATCACTATCTCAAAACTCTAGAAAAGTTTGTCATTATTGTAACACCCCAAATCTACCCCGCAAATATACAGAAAAATCAAAGTGTAAAAGTCTCAAAACATACATAGCAAGTAATACGGAGGAAATTCACATCCATTAAACCTCAATACTAAAATAGTCATAATATCGCAGCGGAACAACATCAACAACAATATTCAAGTCATACATGCCAAACATGGGCAACTAAAAATTTAACATATCCCTGTAGGACATAACAACGTAATCCAATGAGAGATAACAATATCCAAATATAATCACAAGACGACAAGACAACATGACATAATCAAAACAAGCTACACGTCCCCCAAGTGCTATGTATCAGAGCATAGACACACCGACACGAGCTAAAAGGTAAACGACTACTCCACGTCGTTACCTGCATGTTACCAACAGAGGGTAACATTCAAACAGAAGAGGTGAGATATCATTCATTATAAAGAAACGTTTGATAATATTCAAAGCAAGATAAAAGATCATACATTGGTCACCACTTCTCATCACAACCTCAATTCAACAATTCACATCACATAATCAACTTATGAAACGGCAACAATGTCAACAATCAACCATGACAATATATGCAATTCATAAGTAAGATTCCAACACGTCACGACAAACATCTCATCATCAAGTCATTACATCACAACAAACATATCTTCATCAAGTCACAACAACATAATCAAATAAGACTCAAATGCAATTCACACGCGACTCGACTTATGCAAATACATGTGGTACCATTTGGAGTAAAACTCCCATCGTCTCAAAATTTTCCATTGGGCACATTGTCGCTATTTTCCATTAAGGCCTTCGTGCTTGCCATAGTTTTCAGGCCGTCGTGTTTTCCATAAGTTTCAAGCATGCAATATGCAATGGATGCGACTCAATGATGCACATCCACAAATACAACATAACAGTACATCACAACATCGTCTAAACAACTATCGAACATTTTCAATCAAATTTCGAACTTCAACAACAAAAAAAAAATCATCATCATTCATAAGAATGCGTCACTTTACAACTACGTCGCTATGTTGCATCATCATCATTCCACAATACTTCACTTTATAACAGTATCCACAACATAAAGCAATTCAATTCAAGGAAAGGATTCATAAATATTTCCAAGGATATTCAAAGCATATACAATAGAAATACATCAATTAGAGCTTCATGGAAGTTCAAACGACATTTAAAAACAAGCTACGGTTCAAAAGATACATCATGTCAAAGTTTGAACAAGTCTTGCATAACAGGGTCCGTTGAGCGACCCTCTAGCGCTCTTATGGAAACAAAATTTCCCACTAGCCAGCTTGAAGCGCGCTTCCCCAAACTAAATCCAGAAGCAAACCAAAATCTGAGCTCCGCTTAGCAGACCAGCTTCGCCTAGCGAGCTCTCTTAATTTTTCAAAAACAAACAACATCTGCTTAGCGACCTCGCGTCCGCTTAGCGGACGTGCGATTATGCAGAAAAATCACAGCAATGACAGACCTGCGTAATCACTCATACATCACCCAAAACTAATTCTAAACAGCAATTAAACACATATAATCACAAAATTTGTCATCATCTATCATCAAACATCAATTAAAATACATTTCCAATCAAATATTCATGCATTTTCATCATAAACCCTGAAATTCTACACACAATTCCATGGATACAACACATAATCAAAATCCCACCTTAAACATCATCATACATCCCTTTAGCATGAAAGAAACCCACCCTTACCTTGGTGTAATATGGTGAACTGACTTTAAAGAAAATGTCGCGGTAAGCAAGAGTCGTCATCAATTTTATTTTATCCAATTGGAAAGGCAAAAAGAACAGGAAAGACCTTTGAAAGATTTTGAGTTTGGGGGGTAGGTTATACAAAGGGAAGGTTTAAAGCACCCTTTGTATCCATGGTTATCCATGGGCTCTTAATTGCTTAGCTCACTTTGTTTGAATTGTTTGAAAGAGTGTCGTGTGTGAATAGTAAAAAGATTTGAATAAGGACTTTAGCTTGTAAATAAGCGTAGCCTTTTTGAATTGGTTTGAAAAAAAGGTGTGAAAAGTAATTTGAAAGTTTGAATGTGTGAAAAAGCATTTAAGAATTTCCTACCCTAAGTCTGTCTTTCATGTTCTTTAAATCTTTCGGGCGAAAGGGTCTATCCATACCATGAGAGGGAAGGAAGTCTTTCAATTGGATGTGCGGGTCATCAAAGGGTCATCAAGAATAATCGTTCGCCACAAGACTGTCCCTACCATAAAGGGGGCAGGTAGTCTAAGGGAAGGATATAATAGTCATTTAGGCAACATGTAAAGACTCCTTAGCATTCGAAGGGACGATCATCATTTATCGAGGCAAGGTCGAGGGACGAGATCATATTTATCGTAGGCAACTCGAAGGGACTATGATCTTTATATCGAGGGACTATGATGATTTTATTGAAGGCAACAAGCTAAGGAGTCCCTACGCTCGAAGGGACTTGACTATTTTATCGAGAAGGCAGCGTAAGAGTGGTTACCTTAAAGGTGTGTGTGTGTGCACCAATCACGTGAGTTCAATTCGAATATTTATCTTTGCAGTTTATGAGCTACGTTCAATGATTAGTTGTCACTCCCTATTTTACTAACCACACAGTATAATAAAGCAGAACTTAAAAGGGCAAAGAATATAAGTTCCTACGCTATTACAATAAACACCTGTGGATGCGGAAAATAAAAGGCAGAAAAATAACCTAAAGTCTATTACATGGCTTTGGGGCAGATACAAAAATTAGGCGAATGAATAAAATAAACATAATAAAGCAAGCCCCAAATGGGGAACAAGTTAACCATAGTTAATAGAATAAATAAAGGCAAGGCAAAAATTAAAGGTCAAAAAACCTAAGATCGTAACTATAGCTAAAAAGATAAAAATAAACCTAAAATAAAATCAGGGTTTAAAATTATAAACTTAAAAATAAAATCGAGATTAAAATTATGAACCTAAAAAATAAAATTTTGTTTTCATTATTTAAAGGAAAGGTTTTGTTTTAGGTTAAAAAAATGTAATTGGTTTGTTAAAAAAAGAAGAGTAAAAATTAATTGTATAAATAAATATATATAAAAAATGGTAAATGAACCTGGGCACTGATCGTGTGTGGTTGGTTGGTGAGGGTCCATGGTGGACTGGCAATCTTGATCCTTTAGATCTGGGCTGATGAAAATCCAAGGACTGGTACCTGGGGGTGCATCGTGCGTCCATGTGGTCCTGAAGCGCTGGATCTGTAAGAAATATATTCAAGAAAAAAGATGTTAAAACCAGGGCTCGAACCCAGGTTTATCAAGATGCTAACGAACCCCTTTGGCCAAACGCGCTGGAAATTCAATTTGTTATAAATTTCATTCATAATTATTATATATAAAAAATGTTTTTAAATGTTGTTTTCAATAAACTGGTCAAGCTGGGCCCACGCGCTTCATGTCTCAACCAATGACAATTAGAGAGAGGAACAAGATTCTTTGACCAGTCCAATAGCAACGTTCCACGCATGAAGAGAGAGGGGGGAGATTTGACCGGCCACTGGCATCTTGACACGCGTGGATGACTGGATCCATCCACTGTTCATCATCCCTTCCGCTGCGGTTTTTCCTGCGACTATTCCTTCGGCCTCTGTAAACAACAAAAACTTGGAAACTACACGTTAGTGACACAAATAAAGCGCCCAGATCGCTTCTTCAAGCCCTTGCGAACATGATTGGATAGTTTGTTTGGCCTTAAACCATACGCATGCGGGAAAACGCAAGCATTCAAACTCAAGTGCCCTAACAATGGCACACCCTTATCCCTGCACCAAAAATCATATACGGTGGATCTAATAGGCTCCAAACATCATTATAAACACAAATACACGGCCGATTCAGATTAAAACACAATACATAATTAAAAACACAAATCATGCGCCTCATATATTTTATTTGATATTTATTCAATTTATTTTGATTTTAAATGAATAATAATCAAAACAAATAAAATAAAATCCAAAATCATGCAAGAACGAAATTATTTTGGTCATCAAGATGCTTTTTGGGCCTTTACATGATCCATAATAAAGCCCCATAATTTAATTCATTATTTTTGACCTTTTACTTAATTTATTTTGTTTTTTAAGTGAATAAAATTCAAATAAATCAAATAAATAGCACAAAAATATGAAAACAATTTTATGGGCTCTTATTGGACTTATGATCATGTGTAGAAACCCAAACTTAGGCCCATTAGTCAAAATAAACCATTTTGTTCAAGTTGACTTTTGTGCATTTCTCTAAAACTGTCCAACTTTAGAAAATCATAACTCCCTCAATATTTGTCATATAAAGATGTTCTAAGACTTTTTAGAAACCCCAAGATGTCCTTTAAAAGCCACTTTGGAAAACATTTTGAATTTGAGGATTTTATATTGATGATATGGCTCCTGACAAAAAACAACTTTTTGTGAACTTTCAAAAGGACCTGTAATGTTTTGGCATATATCTCTTATGCGGAAGCATTTCTTGACCTTGGGCCCAACATCAAAGTTGTAGAGAGTTGAATTTCATTGAGAATGAGCTTTGGTTGGGAAATTTCTGAGAAAGTATGGGAGAGATATGATCGGTCAAAGTTGGGTTAACTTTCTCTTATAAACCCTAATTTAGCAACTTGTCCCTTTGTTGATTTCTGAGCTTTTCCTTGATGAATCAGGATCAATCCTTGATCAAATGATGAATTTGTCTTCAAAATATTGATGTTGACCAAAAATCAGGAGTTTTGACTGTGATTTGACCATAGTTGACTTTTAGGTCAAACTGGTCGACTTTTGACCTTTTGAACTGTTGACTGAGCAATCTTGTGAATCAAAGCTTGAATCTTAGCATGAGGATCCTTTGAAGCATATGAGAATCAATAAGGTTCATTCGAGGCATCAAAAGTTGATTTTCCTTGATTAAATTAGAAACCCTAATTTTGGATCTTGTTGCTTAGGAGGGAGTAAGTGTGCTCAGTTCATATATTGTCTTGAGCAATTGAGAGTTAGGTGAGTCAAAATATCTTGGAATATGATGCGAAAATTTTGGGGTATGACAGCTGCCCCTGTTCAATCTTCTTAAACCTGAAGATGTAGATTGGCCTGTGTGCCTGTCGGAATATGAAGGTGGAAGAGGATTGAACACTAGAATACCAAGAAATTTGCCCTTGCTGATGCAGGGACCTTTTCTGGAGATGGGCTTAAAGATGCCATCAGGATAGTGGGCTTAAAGATGCCACATGACTTGATAGACTTGAGAATCAGAATACATCGTACATTAGACTGTATCTGAAGGATATACTTAGGATGAGTCGTACGTTAGGCTGAATCCACTGTATTGATAAGTGTCAAAGTAAGCCGTACGTTAGGCTATACTTTTAGGACGAGTCATATGCTAGACTGGGTCCAGTTTGCATTGTTAAATGTTTGGAAAAGCCACACGTTAGGCTGAAGGATGGGTCGTACGTTAGACCAGGTCCACTGTGTTGATAGTTGTCAGAATACACCATAAGTCAAGTTGTATCCTAGGATGAGTCGTACGTTAGACTGAATCCTTTGTATTGAGAAGTACTATAATGAGCGGTACATTAGGCTGTATATGAGCTCGATGTATTGAGAATTGTTTGTTGGAGATTGATCGTGTCAGCACCGTTCGTAGTAACTGAATTAGATCTTGGAAAGATGATCGTGTCTACACCGTTCGTAGTAATAGAATTAGATCTTGGAATATTGATCGTGTCAGCACCGTTCGTAGTAACCGAATTAGATCTTTGAAGGATGATCGTGTCTATACCGTTCGTGATGATAGAATTAGATCTTTGAATGTTGATCGTGTCAGCACTGTTCGTAGTAACTGAATTAGATCTTGGGAAGATGGTCGTATCTACACCGTTCGTGATGATAGAATTAGATCCTTGTAGGTTGATCGTGTCAGCACGGTTCGTAGTAACTGAATTAGATCTTGGAAAGATGATCATGTCTACACCGTTCGTAATGATAGAATTAGATCTTTGAGAGTTGACCGTGTCAGTACCGTTCGTAGTAACTGAATTAGATCATGGAGAGATGATCGTGTCTACACCGTTCGTGATGATAGAATTAGATCATTGAATGTTGATCGTGTCAGCACTGTTAGTAGTAACTGAATTAGATCTTGGAAAGATGATCGTGTCTACACCATTCGTGATGAAAGAATTAGATCCTTGTAGGTTGATCGTGTCATCCCTGTATTCTGAAAAAAGGTAAAGTTCATCTTTATGCAATGTCATGATGCATGTATTATGTGATAAGTTTCTCAAAATAAATGAGAAACTTGTATGTATGAGTTTATCATGAGACGTTGTTTGCAATGTATGGATATGTATGTGATATATGATGTATGAACACGGCTTATGCCGTTTGGAGTGTATTCATGATTCCTTTTTGATTGAGAAAAGCAGTCTCCATATCATTGTGATTTTGATGTCTGATCTTGTTTTGAAGATGCTCAGCTGGGGATTTATGATTTCTGCTTGGGGATGAGAGCCATTTGAATGATTGATCTTGATGTACCCTGACTGGGGATAAGAGATATGAATAAACCCCATTGGAGGAGGGATTGAAGATAGCTACTTGAAGATTACTTTGTGGGGATATAATCCTGTGACACTAGCTCTGCGGGAAGACATAGATGCCCTGAACATTGCCCCTAGTGGTTATAGTAATTGCCATTCCTGGACTTGTATTGATTGGGACACCCCAATGAGTATTCATCGAAGTGTCGAATGTAACACCCCTTACTAACCCCACGGCAATTTAAACAAGTATTCAGAGTACATGAAAATAAGGGTGCCACAATTCATAATAAATAAACATCATTCGGCCATGTCATGCATTCACTGAGGTAATCATCATAAATCAAAACGTTTCATGTTAACACAACGGAAATTAAATCAAACGGACTAAGTTTAACATCTTTAAAACTTATCCTTCAAAACATCAAAACATAACTAGAGTTGTCAGACATAAACTCTAAACATCACGTCCCCAGTGTTACAACTATCAGAGCATGACACCTGACGCTACTAAATAACTGACTCATGAGCTAGTCCTCACCGAGTCGAACAGCCGCTATCATCAATCTGAAAATGACAACATGTAAGGGTGAGTCTCATCATAATTAACAAATGTTATAAGGTTATAAAGCAATAACACATCACAGTTGCATCATTCACCCAATTGTTTCATAAACAGACACTCAACAAGTCAAACTACAACCATCACATCATTAACATTTACAACACTGGAAATACCTCCAATCATGTTATAAATTATGCATATGTATGAACTGACACTATGCATGTGGTACCAACATCATCAAATGGGAATAACCCATGACCGATCCAACATCATCAAGATACGGCCCTGCCAACACAAATTCCACACAATGGGAATCATGCCCTTCACTGATCCAACACACCCTTATGGATACAGTATCATCAATGAACATGAATGAATGCAACATATACAACATACTTATACCATCATCATCATCAACAACATCATCATCATCATTCAAGTATGTTCATATATATTAACATCATTCAATCACAATTCCATCGTCATCATATAGAAAATATACACGTACTTGCACCAATCCTCATCATCAATAAGAAATAGCATACATGTATTTTCATCATTCTAAAACCAACCAATCATCATCATATAGATTATTCTATAAGGTTCGTTTAGCTCGAAATGGCACATCAAACAGACCAATAGTTAAAAAGTTATGCATCTTTGAACTTTTAAAATATCACAAACATCAACAGCACGCGGCGCCATCTTGGTTCGCGGCACGAACTAAGCGTCCCAAAAATCCTTGGCTCTCTGCCAAGCTATTCGCGGCACAATCATATGCACGCGGCGCGAAGCGAGAAAAAGTTACGCCTTCGCGGCGCAACCACGGGTACGCGGCGCGACCTGTGCGTATCACAACTTCCTGGCATTCTGCCCACCTGTTCGCGGCGCACCCTATGTACGCGGCGCGAATCGGTAATTTCAGAAACCCCAACCTGCAGAAAACAGCGTTCTACACATTCCAAACTCACCCAATTCATACCAGTGCGAACCTAGGGAAATGGAATGCACAACCAACACGAAATACACCTCATAATACACCAATTACGCATCAATTGAGACTATAACAACACAGACATCATGGATTCAAACATAGGGATCAAACATCATGCAATTTGACTCAATCCCTAAATCTATCATATGACTCAATTGATCCGAATTCTACATCTATTCAGTATTATCAACCCCTAACCCGATAATAGATGATAATCAGATAAGTCCCCCCTTACCTTAGCCAAATTCTTGATCTTTGGTCTCTCCCTCTTCAGTTCCCCTTCACGTTCTTCGTTCCCAAAACTTCTGTTCTTTCACGTTCTTTCTTTCTTCTCCTCTTTTGCTCTTTTCACGTTCCTTCTCTAATTTTCCCTTTTCCTTCTTTTATGAAAAAATAATATAATTTAGTAAAAAGGCCTTGTGACTAACACCCCTCCTTTTACTAACACTACCTCGACCCAACTCTATCATTTTCCATAATTTTTAGAGAAATGTCAAATAGTTCCAATAAATTAATTTAAATCCCAATTAATTTAAATTAAGAAAAATTACGGATGTTACAACTCTCCCCCACTAAAAGAGTTTTCGTCCTCGAAAACATACCTCAAGCAAAGAGTTCTGAATAGGAATCTTTCATCTGGCTTTCTAACTCCCAGGTGACGTTTCCATCAGCTGGTCCTCCCTAAGCTACTCTGACTAAAGCTATTTCCTTGCCCCGCAATTGCTTCAGTCTCCTATCTTCAATCCTCACAGGTAACGTTTCAACCGTTAAGTTGTCTTTAACCTGCACATCATCCACTTGGATCACGTGGGACGGATCCGAAATGTATTTCCTCAATTGAGACACATGAAATACATCATGCAAGTTGGCAAGCATCGGCGGTAAAGCAATGCGATATGCCATTTCTCCCACTCTTTCAGAAATTTGGAATGGTCCAATAAAACGCGGAGTCAACTTCTTTGACTTCAAAGCTCAACCAATACCCGTCATAGGAGTAACCTTCATAAACACATGATCTCCCTCTTGAAACTCAAGTGTCTTCCTCCTTTTATCATAATAACTCTTCTGACGACTCTGAGAAGCTTTCATCTTCTCTTGAATCATCTTAATCTTCTCCGTAGTCTGTTGTACAATTTCTGGTCCAATCACAGTACTCTCACCAGCTTCGTACCAACACAATGGAGTCCTACATCTCCTACCATACAATGCCTCAAACGGAGCCATACCTATACTCGCATGAAAACTGTTGTTGTAGGTAAATTCAATCAAAGGCAGATAACTATCCCAAGCACCTCCTTTTTCTAACACACAAGCACGTAACAAATCTTCTAACGCTGAATTGTCCTTTCAGTTTGTCCATCCGTCTGTGGATGATAAGCAGAACTCAATCTCAGCTTAGTACCCAAAGCCTTCTGCAAACCTTCCCAGAACTTAGACGTAAATCTCGGATCTCTGTCTGACACGATACTCGAAGGAATACCATGTAGACTGACTATCTATATAATTGAGCCAGCTTTTCCATCGGATAATCCATTCTTACCGGTATAAAATGTGGAGACTTCGTCAACCTGTCCACCACAACCCAGATAGCTTCACAATTCTTAACAATTCTCGGCAGACCCGAAACAAAATCCATCGATATGCTATCCCATTTCCACTCAGGAATAAACATCGGTTGCATAAATCCAGATGGCTTCTGATGTTCAACCTTTGACTTCTGACACGTCAAACAAGAATACACAAACTCAGCAATTTCTTTCTTCATTCCAGGCCACCAAAACAGCTTTCTCAAATCATGATACATCTTGGTAGCACCAGGATGAATACTTAATCCACTACGGTGTCCTTCTTCTAAAATACTTCTTCGAAGTTCAGCAACATTAGGAACACAAACTCTGTCACCAAACCTCAGTAACCTATTCTCGTCAACTCTGAATTCACCGCCCTTGTCTTGGTTAATCAAAGTTAACTTGTCGACTAATTCGACATCAGCCTTCTGACCTTCTCTGATCTCTTCAAGAATACCACTGGTCAGCTTCAGCATACCCAACTTAACACTAGTAGGAGTACCTTCACATACCAAACTCAAGTCTCTGAATTGTTCGATCAAATCCAATTCCTTCACCATTAGCATAGCCATATGCAAAGTCTTCCTACTTAAAGCATCAACAACGACGTTTTCTTTACCCGGATGTTAATTCAAACTAAAATCATAATCTTTGAGGAATTCCAACCACCTTCTCTGCCTCATGTTCAGCTCTTTCTGGTCAAAGAGATACTTCAGACTCTTATGATCACTAAACACCTCAAATCTCGACCCATACTAATAATGTCGCCACAACTTCAAAACAAAAACTACCACTGCCAACTCTAAATCATGAGTCAGATAATTCCTTTCATGCACTTTGAGTTGTCTTGGTGCATAAGCGACCACCTGTTGATTCTGCATCAGTACACCACCTAAACCCATCAACGAAGCATCACAATAAACCACAAATGATTCTGTTGGATTTGACAAAATCAAAATAGGAGCACTAGTCAACCTCTTCTTCAGCTCTTGGAATCCTTCCTCACATTTTACATCCCAAACAAAAGCCTGACCCTTTCTGGTTAATTTAGTTAACGGCAATGCTAACTTTGAAAATCCTTCAATGAACTTCCTGTAATAACCTGCCAGACCAAGAAAACTACGGATTTCGGAAACTGACTTCGGAGCTTCCCACTGAGATACAGCCTCTATCTTGGTAGGATCGACAGCAATACCATTCTTGGAAATCACATGTCCAAGAAAACTGACCTCTTCTAACCAAAATTCACACTTTGACAGTTTGGCAAAAAGTTGCTTCTCTTTTAACAACTCCAACACAGTTCTGAGATGTTCCGCATGTTCTTCATCACTCTTAGAATATATTAGGATATCATCTATAAACACCACTACGAATTTATCGAGATAAGGATGAAATATCATATTCATATACTCCTTAAATACACCAGGTGCATTAGTAACCCCAAACGGCATTACCGAATACTCATAATGCCCATACCTTGTTCTGAAAGCAGTCTTCTGAATATCATCGTCTTTCACACGAATTATGTGATACCCAGACCTCAGATCAATCTTACTAAACACACGCGCCCCAACCAGCTGATCCATCAAATCATCAATACTCGGCAATGGATACCGATTCTTGATAGTAACCTTGTTCAATTGTCTGTAATCCACACACAACCTCATTGAACCTTTTTTCTTCTTCACTAACAACACAGGTGCATCCCACGGAGAAACACTAGGACGGATGAATTTCTTCTCAAGCAATTCTTCCAACTGCTTCTTCAGTTCAGTCAACTTAGACGGTGACAAACGATACGGTGCCATCGACACTGGACTAGTTCCCGGAATCAATTCAATAGAAAACTCTACTTCTCTTTCTGGTGGTAATTCATTCACTTCTTCCGGAAAAACTTCTGGAAAATCACATACCACGGGTAGTTCGCTACTTGATCGCGACTTTACGTGTCTATTAGTCGGGATAACTGCAAGTGCACAGTCGTGTCATGTAGTTTTAAAAGATATCGAATCCACAGGGACTATAAATCGACCTACCGTTATCTAAAGTTACTATGTAAAGCTAAGGCTAATGATATTTGGTTTTTTTATAAATGGGGAAACTAAAATCTTAAATCTATGTAAAAATATAATAACAAACGGATATCAGTATGTATTTCATCTAACTTAGGTGATCCAAAGTTCCATTGGCCAGATTCTAATTAAATCAAAGATCTTTACTAACTATGTTATTTAAAAGTCCCCCTCTCAAACTCTCGCTCTATTGATTCAGACTACGATCCTAACTCTTAATGTACGCTTTCGTCATCCCACCAGATTTAGAAACGCTTTTTGAAAACAACATAGTTAATAAAATGCTTGTTTAATGAAGTCGTTATCTACTTAAATCTCCTAATCTCAAACTCTCGCTCTGTTGACTCGGAACATGCTAATATCCCTAACGTACGCTTTCGCCATCCCGCGCGGGTTTAAAAACACTTTTTGAAAATAAATAAGTTCTAATTAGTTCTAATACGCTTTCGCCATCCTTAAAACTAATGTCCTATGTCTACTATCCAGTTAAAGATCTCAAACTTTCGCTCTATTGATTTTAACCTTTGACCGTCTTAAGACCTCAAACTTTCGCTCTATTGATTTTAAGACTTACTAATTAAATTAGACATACAAACCAAAAACAAGTGATATTTAATAAAACATAATTAAGCCAATTTATTTCGGATCCCTACGGTTAAATTACTTTACGTACCGACATCTAAATAAATTAGCCAGACATACTTAAAGGAACAAACATGAAATTATAATTACTAAACATGAAATTATAATTATTAAACATGAAATTATAATTACTAACCATGAACATGTGCGTAACTAGATTTGTAATGATAAAACAATATTATAAGAACAAGAAACTAAAATAATTGAAAATAAATAAACCTGGAAGTAAAGCAGACGAAATAAACATGAATTAAATTGCGAACAAAACAAATCTTGAAACTTGAATGAAGCTTTGAAATAATGTCGGCAAGATTGTGATCCAAGAGTACATAAATCGTAGGCCTAAAACTAATGGTGTGGTAGTTCCTCAATGTGAGAAACTACCACTTTTACAAAGTGATAATTTATGCCTAAAACTATGAGCAGCGCTTCCGCGCCTAAAACTTGGATGCCTTCAAATGAATGCTCGGACTCTTTATATAGTGAATGGAAGTGGAAGTTACTTTCAGCATCATGTGAGAAGTAGTGGAGATCATGGCGTGGGATGTTGAGAAAATATAGGAAGACTTGGTTGGTGGAGTATAGAACGGAGACGTGGGCCTTCAAATTTAAATTATCTTTGAACGAGTCTTGAGACGTGGGTCTCAAAGTGGCTAGATTGTTGGAGACGGACTTCTCCTTCATGTGACGTGTCCTATGAACGTGGGTGAACTTGGGAGACGGACGTCTCCTTTGATGACGTGGCCCTTGGACTTTGGAGACGGGCGTCTCCATGCAATTGGGCCTTTAGACGGGCGTCTCAGCTTCTTCATAGCTGGGCTGGACTTCCAAACTTGGTCCATCCTATTTGCACCCCTCACATACTTCAGCACCCCTTTTTCATCTTTTAAGCATAAATAGTAGTGGATTTAGCTCCATTTCTTCTCCTTTTCACAAATAGTCCTCAAAACGAACATAAAACCTAAAACAATGAAAATACCAGCATAATACCAACATAAAGCAACTTAATTTAAATAAAATAGAGAAATAATCTATGTAAATCAAGTCAAATAAACGATACATTTTCGCGTTATCAAATACCCCCACACTTAAACCATTGCTTGTCCTCAAGCAATCAACCACACGGTAAAAGAAAATGATTTAGCAACGTCTTTGAAACAAAGGCACGACACGACTCCTAGTCATACGTGGTTACTAGGCTAAGGTTAGATCGATCGGTACTAAATGCCAACACCAAGGATACCGTAATGACACAATGTCAAAAACTCCCTCCTTATACAAACCAATTCAAATTATGCCATTATAACTCTACCTATATCTCTCGTTTTTCCTTTCACTCTTTTCATTCAAGCGCAATCACATTATGCCCGTTATCCGTACACGCACATTGTAGGGGAAATCGGTTAGCAACTATGATCCTTTTTATTTAGCACGGGGTTCTGGTTTTTTAAATGGTAAAGCCCCATCTTTCCCAACTGCGGTTGCGGGGGATCAGACCGTAGTCCACCCTACCAAGCCCAGTACCAGTGACCTCTAGGCCAACCAACAGCGGGTGCTAATTATTAAATCCTTATTGGCTTAACAACCATTGGGCTAAATGACCGGGTGAGGGTCACCTAACTTAGAAGGTTATTCTTCAATTAAATCATTTTAAAAAAAAAACAGATCATTCACTTATATTCATCGACTCCCTACGTAGTTTGTGCTTAAGATGGTGCCGACTGCTAATATAAACTACTTAAGAGCTACTTTGAAAACTTGAGCCTAAGGTATCGAAATAATGGGCATCCAAATTGATATCACATAATGAGGGGGTTTAGGGTGTCAGGACAGTATCGATGTTGTTGAAACATCTCCAAGTCTTTCTAACAATGCCTAAAGTGTGACACCCTCTATACTTTCAGAGTGTGTATGCCATGCGTCAAAATTCAAATTTTTGTTAGAGGTTAAAATTTTTAAAATTTCGGGGAAATTCGATAACAGAAAATCATATATAAAGACTTGACAACATAACTAGAAAACAATAAAGCAACAAATGAAAGCGGTAAAGCTTCTCCCCCACACTTAAACCAAACATTGTCCTCAATGTTTCGATCCAAGGTGGAGAAGAAAAGACAGAACCTATATGGATGCTACCGGTGAGCTATCACGACCAAATCTACTCCGCGTCCGGAGGAAATATCTTCTCCTATCATGCTCATCAATGGTGTCACCACCAGCAACAACACTCGTAGGAATGTGCGTGGAGACTCATTCATCTTTAAGATGATCGTCTATAGATTTTTCGCCTAGATATGGACGAGACGTGACAAGCGATCCATACCTTTATTATCTGCAAATTCAAACAATAAAAGGAAAACATTAAACTGAAAACTCGTGGGTTGCCTCCCACGCAGCGCTTTGTTTAACGTCGCTAGCTCGACGGCTTAAGAGTGCAAGCACTCAAGGTGGTTCTCTCGAGAATGACTCCTCGGTTGAAATTTTAGCAAACCTCGTTTTCCATGGCCACTTATCAAGCCATCTCACATATCCCTCACCTTTTCTTTTCTTTCTTCTATGGGGTGGTTCATTCTTTTGAAATCGTGGTGGCGGTTCTGGATCGATCCTAAGTATCAGCTTTTCAAGTTCGGGCTTAGTGATATTATCCACCACCTCAAAGATTAACCTTACCCTCTTATCACTAACGATATCCTTAGTTTCATGGTTTTCTAAATTTCTCTTTTTATGCAAGACTTCAAATAAGGGTGCATTAGTGTGGATATTTTCCAATATCTTCACATACATTATGGATTTGGAGTCTACCTTAGCTTCCACAAAACTTTGCGGGAAAGAAATCGGTGGGGTATAGGGAAGAGGAATAATAATAGGTGCTTCCTGTCATACCCCAAATTTGTCCTACCCCTTAATTTTTATCTGGCTTTAGCTTCGCATTTCATCTGCATACCTCCACTAGGTCATTTAACGCATCACACATCATTAATCAATAAATCGGGCATTGGAATCAAGGATCGTGAAGAATTAGGGTTCCTATACTACTTTGAGGCTCTCACATTCATTCAAAGGATACAAGGGTACTATATCTCAATATGTACTAAGTTCAAAGGATTAAGGTCTATATCCCCGTGTGTATCAAGAGATTAGAGCTACTTACGCATGGTGTCTGAGATTGTTGTTTCATTTGAGTTCACTGGATTTCGTGTTAAGGAGTTCTTCTATGTTCGATTATTATCTTCTTCAAGGACTCTTTCGAAGCATTGTTGTTATGGTGGATTGAATTACAAATGCAACAGCATAGAAGATTGAGTTGCTCAACACAATTTCTAATTCTCATCATATACTCGTTACTTCAATAGCAAGTTAATTTGGATCGTGAGAATTAAAGTCAAAGGTTCAAGAGTTGTCATTAAAATTTGAATGTGAAGACTTGTTAGGTGAACCAAGCTTTCTTAAGATGCAAGGTGATTGGGATTCATTGTTCCTAAGTATTGATGTGCAAGTTCTTGAGATTTAAATAACAAGGTATCGGTCAAAGGCTAGTAAAAAAGAGGAGAGATGCTTTGCAAATTGAAAATGGATCATCGAGTTCACAAGGATTACAAGAGCACCAATACCTTTTCAAGTTTCATTCAACATCATCATTCATTACAAACTTACATACAAAATCAATATCCATTACAAAAATATTCAAAGGTCCCCTTTCATTTTAAGTGTCCAATTCGGCCCGAGCTATAACACAAAAATTCCAAACTCTACAAAAAAAAGGAACAAACAGTGCTGAACATGAAGCCATACACTACACATTACCATTACAACTTCAATCATTCCCATTACATCAAATTCCTAAATTCTAAAATTTCTAAACCTATGTTCTTCTTCAATCCTAAAACTTCATGTTGATCTTCTTCCAAACTTTGCCAAAGCATTGCTCACAAATTGCTTCCATGAACTTACAGCCAGCCTTGGGAAAGCGTTACAAGCACCTGCATTTTGAAACCAAAAAGAATCCGCATCGGTTCAAGACGGTAAGCCTGTTCAGAATTCAATATTAACAGCCCTGCATCATCATAAATAAACCAGCCCTAGCTTCATGTCAATCCATACATAGGGCACAAGTCAAAGTCATATAATACAAGAAAAAGAGCCTGCGAGAATTTCACGGCAGTTCATCCAATATGGTTACAGTTTACGACACGCACAAAGGGACTGAGTGAAGCTTAAGACCAGGCAGCCATACATAATGCAAGCTCACTCACTAGTATGTAGAAGATGCAATATGCAGAATGCGAATTGAGAAGATCAGTTGAGTGTATATGTCATTCGCGGCAACAGACCTGCTCATACGGGTTCATTCGCAGATGTAGTTCAATGCTCCAAGTGTAACATCTGGCCCAGCCTCACCGAGTATCAACCGTGGCCCTGCAACACACAAAAAAAAACATATACAGAACCTTCATCACCTCAAGTTCAACTTCAGAATTCCACACATAAATCAATACCAAGTGTTTATATCAGTCCCACAAAAACCATAAGCTTCAGCTGCAAAGAGCCATAAACCAACATAACTTCGAACCTGCAGTGGCAGCCACAAGATCAGTTTATTGAGGTCCATAAAATCAAAGGCATCCAACCTGCAAAAAAACAAAGTTCACAATCCAGCCATTCATTCATCACATGTTTACAATTCATACAAGTCAAACTCTAAAAAACCATTTCACATTCAAACACACAAAAGCCTTACCAAGTTCATAACAAGTTTTATTACTAACCAATTCCAAACCAACTGACCAACAGAATTCATTCACAGTTAACTGTCACTTCCAGCATTCTAACCAACTTTATAACTAACCTCTCTAACCTCTAACAATCGATAACTAACAAGTAACAGAAAACAGAAAGCCAACAAACTTTCTCAAACTCATAACCGACTAAATCCTCACCCTCCAATTCATAACAGATTTTCTCAATCCAAGGGCTCTCATCTACTCACCTCTAACTGAATTCTCAAACCTCCATCTCTATATAACTGATCCATCACCTTCAATCACAGCTTTTTCACGCTCATTCACCACCATCTTCTGATCCTTTCACCACTTTCTCCATTCTCCACCTTTAATCATTCATCTTCACCACCACTCTTCTTCCACCTTCAATCATCCATCTTCAACACCATAACACACACGTCCATTTCTCCATCATCTTCATCTTCATTCATCACACATCACATCAACCTTCAACAATCTTCAAACATATTCACCACTGTTCAATCTCATCATCATCATCACCAGAAACTAAACAGAAAATAAGAAGAGGAAAAGGGAGTAACAAACTCATAACAGAAAGGGGAAAGAAACTTCAGAATCACAAACCTGTGGCAAAAATCGTAACAAGCTCTTCAATCTTCACCGAACAACATCACCTTCAATTCATCTCATCATCTTCTTCAAAGCCAAGGCAACAACGAATCTTTATAATCTTCATCAATCTCCATCTGCAATACGCAACCTCGCAATGCGCCTTCAACTTGCAATTCATCCATTCAATCCAAAGCTTTAACAATCTGCGAGATGCTCCACAATCACCATCGAACCTCACACATCAACGCTTCGTTCATCCTCATCGCTGTACACTGCAACAATAACGTAGCATCGTCCGCATCAAGAATTGCTACAACGAAAGTGAATCAGAAGAAGGCCGCAGAATTGAAGCGCTGCTTCGTCCTTGGTTTCACGGCAACATAGGCCAAGTCTTCGTCAAAGAAGGCTGATTCCTCCAGCCGCGGCGGCGAGTGTTTGAGTCGAGAGAGATTGAGAGTTTCGTCGGAGAAAAGAGACGAGATGTGAGACTGAGGGGAAATCTCTCGCGGCTGTGTCGATGAGTTCGACCGGAAAAGATGAAGTGCGCTGCGCGCCGATCGTCTGAGCCAAAGGAAGAAGAAGAAGCTTCGTTGGAAAGCTGATACGTCGCACAGATAATAACCCTAATCCCCTTTCCTATTTTTTGTTATTTTTACTTTTTAATTTAATTCCTTTCTTTTTAATTTTGTATAACCAAAGTCTGATAACAATCCATAAAATCTGAATAAAAATTGGATGTAGTGAATCAAAGCAATCTGCATTTGGGCCTGGTATGAAACCCCCTATTCGCACAACACTTAGGCCCGTTACACTTCCACTTTTTGGTCAATAATCTGAATAACAAAACTAACAGCTTTGGGCCTCAATCCCTGGGCCTGCGCCATCTTACTCCCTTTACACGATCAATTTTAACATTCACCCCCGTAATTTACCTTTTCTTTTAGATAGATCTTGGGTTTTTACTTAGTGCTTCATATATTTTAGGTAATAAAAATGACATAGAAAAACAATAAAAATACTAGTTTAGGCTTATTAGGATTTAGTTTTTTAGTACAATTTAGGCTTGAATTAGAACCCCCTTAACACTCAAAAAACTCATAAAAATGGTAGTGTTTTTTAGATTAATTTTAGTACTAATTTTTGAATTGCTTCTTTTATTTCTTTCATACCACTTCCATGTTATTTGCGTATAATTGTTGTGCGATTTTGTTGCTTATTTTTTGGCCATAACTTTGGCCTATGTTAATATCATTTGTATTCTCCTTTTAGAATCGATTTCATTAGCATGTTAACTTTAGGTAAATCTCTTTGTACATAAAACAACAACATTAGATTAGAAAATAGGTTTAGTTCCCTTTCTAATTTCCTTTTTCTTTTTTTTCAACCTTAAAAAACTTAATAAATACTGATAAGGATCATACCGTTTTTTCTTTTCGTAGTAGGAAAGAAATGATTGGGGCGTAGGCCCCGATGTATGTTCTTTCCTACTTAGCGGAAGAGAAATGATTGAGGCGTAGGCCTCGGTGTATTTCTTAACCGCTATTTAGAGAAACGATTATGGCGTAGGCCTCGATGTGCATTCTCTAAATACTCAAAAAATCTGTATTTTCTTAACCGCTAGTTAGAGAATCGATTGTGGCGTAGGCCTCGATGTGCGTTCTCTAATATTCAAAAAAAACTCTTTTTGGTATGATCTAAGTCACAAACAAACTCCCTTAAAAAACACCAACCAAAAACACTTAAAACACCTAATAAATGATCAGATTTAAAGCAAAGTAAGGAAGTGGTGCAAAGCCTTGTAGTGGGTTTTGTCATCATGGAATTACCCTAAAAAAACACAAACCAATCTCTCTTTTTCTTCTTTCTAAGGGCAATGTTATTTCCGCTCGAACGCATCGTAGGCGATCCCTTATGCAAGAGCGTGAACGTTAACTCCGCCCAACTAAAAAACACAAAAACAAACAGAAAAACGTGAGTCGAGCTACGGTAACTCTGATTCCTGAAAAGGATACGTAGGCAGCGGGGTAGGGCCCGTGCGAGTACAATTCTTTATTTTCCCTACATTCTGCATTCATTCACATATAGACATAGACATAGTACACACCCTTTAGATAGAAACGAACATAGGTGGATACCATCGAGTACGATGGGCGCGAGGGGTGCTAATACCTTCCCCTTGCGTAACCGACTCCCGTACCTAGGTTCTCTGGTCGTAAGACCTTGTTCCTCCCCTTTTTAGGTTTCCTAATATTCCTTTCCCTTATGG
Source organism: Vicia villosa (assembly GCF_029867415.1). Classification (NCBI taxonomy): domain Eukaryota; kingdom Viridiplantae; phylum Streptophyta; class Magnoliopsida; order Fabales; family Fabaceae; genus Vicia; species Vicia villosa. The sequence continues at coordinate 400,836 of NW_026705798.1, read as the reverse complement.
GATAAATATATTAGTGGCGACTCTGTTCATTTTTCACGAGCGTGCGACACTTCCCTCTCTACCTCTTCTAAAACCTCCCTTTTAGATGGTGTTGGTGGATTTTTCTTAATCTCCATTCTTTTCTCACTAGAACTCTTCTCAACCACATCACCACTTTCCTCAATCTCATAATCACTCTCCTCAATCTCATAATCACTCTCCTCAGGAATTTCAATTTTTTTTTCACTAATGGTTGTGTCAATATACTCCTCAAGTAAGTCTCCTAGTGGTTTTTGTTCAAGTTGGGAGACTTGAGTCTCTAATGCCATGTTGTGAGTCGCGAGGGACTCGACCATAGTGGTCAGTTGCCTAAGGGTTTCATTATTTTGAAGACTTTGTTTGATAAACTCTTGGTTTTGGACGGTTTGTGTCTCTACAAAGTGCTCCATCATGGCTTCTAATCTAGAGTGAGTCAGCGTCTCGTCGGGATCCTCCATTGATGTTTTGAAGTTAAAATTATGGGATTCATGAGGTTCTTCAAAGGGAGATAGCGTTGCATTTTGCGTTTCCTCAAAGTCCTTCGTCATCATAGATTCTAGCCTAGAGAGAGTTTGTGCTTCGACGAATTCCTCCATTAAGATTTCGAGGTTGGATTTATGATAATCTTGCGACTCCTCGAAATGTTGGGCGTGGTGATCGTAGAGGAAATTTGGTTGATGATAAGTTGGCGTTGCATTGAAATCCTCTATTAATGCTTCAAGGTTAGAGTTATAGGATTCTTGTGGTTCCTCGAAGTAGGTTAGCGTCGCATTTTGTGTTTCCACAAAGTTCCTTGTCATCATAGATGTTTCATTAAAATTTTCCATTATTATTTCGAGGTCGGTTTTATGGGGTTCTGGCGACTCCTCAAAATATTGATTGTGGTGATCGTAGAGGATATTCGGTTGAGGATAGGTTTGGTTGGGATTATAAAATTCTTGTGGTTCCTCAAAATGTTGGGATTGGTGATTGTAGAGGGAATCCGGTTGAGGATAAGCTAGTGTCGAATTGTAATCCCCAATTAATGTTTCGAGGTTTGGATTGTAGGTTTCTTGTGGTTCCTCGAAATGTTGAGAGTGGGAGTTGCAGAGGTAATTTGGGTGAGAATGAATTGGTGGCGCAGCATTGAAATTCTCCAATAGTATTTCGAGATCGGATTTATAGGATCCAGGTGATTCCTCGAAATACTGGGAGTGGGGGTTATAGAAAAAGTTTGGGTGATACATAGTAGTAAATGAAAAGAAAGAAAAAAAATGCCTTAGTCTCTACGGTGTAACAGCGAGTTACGATATCGACTTAAATAGTCCCCGGCAACGGCGCCAAAAACTTGATCGCGACTTTACGTGTCTATTAGTCAGGATAGCTGCAAGTGCACAGTCGTGTCATGTAGTTTTAAAAGATATCGAATCCACAGGGACTATAAATCGACCTACCGTTATCTAAAGTTACTATGTAAAGCTAAGGCTAATGATATTTGGTTTTTTTATAAATGGGGAAACTAAAATCTTAAATCTATGTAAAAATATAATAACAAACGGATATCAGTATGTATTTCATCTAACTTAGGTGATCCAAAGTTCCATTGGCCAGATTCTAATTAAATCAAAGATCTTTACTAACTATGTTATTTAAAAGTCCCCCTCTCAAACTCTCGCTCTATTGATTCAGACTACGATCCTAACTCTTAATGTACGCTTTCGCCATCCCACCAGATTTAGAAACGCTTTTTGAAAACAACATAGTTAATAAAATGCTTGTTTTATGAAGTCGTTATCTACTTAAATCTCTTAATCTCAAACTCTCGCTCTGTTGACTCGGAACATGCTAATATCCCTAACGTACGCTTTCTCCATCCCGCGCGGGTTTAAAAACACTTTTTGAAAATAAATAAGTTCTAATTAGTTCTAATACGCTTTCGTCATCCTTAAAACTAATGTCCTATGTCTACTATCCAATTAAAGATCTCAAACTTCCGCTCTATTGATTTTAACCTTTGACCGTCTTAAGACCTCAAAGTTTCGCTCTATTGATTTTAAGACTTACTAATTAAATTAGACATACAAACCAAAAACAAGTGATATTTAATAAAACATAATTAAGCCAATTTATTTCGGATCCCTACGGTTAAATTACTTTACGTACCGACATCTAAATAAATTAGCCAGACATACTTAAAGGAACAAACATGAAATTATAATTACTAAACATGAAATTATAATTAATAAACATGAAATTATAATTACTAACCATGAACATGTGCGTAACTAGATTTGTAATGATAAAACAATATTATAAGAACAAGAAACTAAAATAATTGCAAATAAATAAACCTGGAAGTAAAGCAGACGAAATAAACTTGAATTAAATTGCGAACAAAACAAATCTTGAAACTTGAATGAAGCTTTGAAGTAATGTCGGCAAGATTGTGATCCAAGAGTACATAAATTGTAGGCCTAAAACTAATGGTGTGGTAGTTCCTCAATGTGAGAAACTACCACTTTTACAAAGTGATAATTTATGCCTAAAACTATGAGCAGCGCTTCCGCGCCTAAAACTTGGATGTCTTCAAATGAATGCTCAGACTCTTTATATAGTGAATGGAAGTGGAAGTTACTTTCAGCATCATGTGAGAAGTAGTGGAGATCATGGCGTGGGATGTTGAGAAAATATAGGAAGACTTGGTTGGTGGAGTATAGAACGGAGACGTGGGCCTTCAAATTTAAATTATCTTTGAACGAGTCTTGAGACGTGGGTCTCAAAGTGGCTAGATTGTTGGAGACGGACGTCTCCTTCATGTGACGTGTCCTATGAACGTGGGTGAACTTGGGAGACGGACGTCTCCTTTGATGACGTGGCCCTTGGACTTTGGAGACGAGCGTCTCCATGCAATTGGGCCCTTAGACGGGCGTCTCAGCTTCTTCATAGCTGGGCTGGACTTCCAAACTTGGTCCATCCTATTTGCACCCCTCACATACTTCAGCACCCCTTTTTCATCTTTTAAGCATAAATAGCAGTGGATTTAGCTCCATTTCTTCTCCTTTTCACAAATAGTCCTCAAAACGAACATAAAACCTAAAACAATGAAAATACCAGCATAATACCAACATAAAGCAACTTAATTTAAATAAAATAGAGAAATAATCTATGTAAATCAAGTCAAATAAACGATACATTTTTGCGTTATCACTACTCACTACTCTTTCCTTCGAATTCGCCAATGCAAACAACATAAACACCGCTGCACCATTCTTGATAGCTTCATCCACCTGTCTAGCTGTCATCTCTAGATCATCAGAATTAACTCCTTCAGGAAAGATTACTGTCTTCGAAAAACAGTTGATGTGAACACAGTAAAATTTTAACCAGTTCATCCCCAGGATTACATCGAGTTGTTTTAACGGAAGGCACACTAAGTCCATCCCGAATTCTCTACCAAAAATGTCAATCGGACAATTCAAGCATGCAGACGAAGTAGTTACTGAACCCGACGCTGGAGTTTCAATAACCATACTTCCATTTATTTCAGATATTTCCAAATTCAACCTCTTAGCACAATCCAAAGAAATAAAAGAATGAGTTGCTCTAGTATCAATAATCGCAACTAAAGGTGTGCCATGAATAAAACACATACCTTTAATTAGTCTATCCTCCGGAGTGGTCTCTGATCCAGACAAAGCAAAAACCTTTCCTCCAGCTTGGTTCTTCTTCGTTTTAGGACACTGTGGGCTAATGTGACCCTCTTCACCACAATTGTAACAAGTCACAATCTTCTTCTTACAATCAGCGGCAAAATGACCCACTTCTTCACACTTGAAGCACTGCTTCTGGTTCAGCTTGCACTCATTCCTATGGTGCCCGACCTCACCATAGTTATAGCACCTGACAAAAGCATTGGAGTCTCCCCCGCTAGGCTTCTTCCAACCACCAGTCTTTGGATTACCTCTACCATATGGCTTACCCTTATCCATAGGCTTCTTCCCTTTTCTGTCAACTAACTCGCGAGAGTGAGATGACTTCAGCTTGAGATTATCTTCCTTGAACAATGGAGGATTGTTCCTCTGAAAACTGTTCAGCTGCCTGTCAGCACCAATCGCAGCTCCATTGGCATTTCCTCCCAACACACCAGCAATCATGCCCAGAGCCTCAGGGATAGCATCGTCGTTTATTCCTCCTCTTCCAACCATTGTTCTGCTTAAATCACAACCAATTTAATCAGAACAGAAGTATCGACAGTTAACTCCTACTAGTCGCATACACAGGAAAACAAAACAAACACTAAGACTCTGGTCATAACGACTGAATATGCTCTGATACCACTATTGTAACACCCCTTACTAACCCCGCAGCAATTTAAACAAGTATTCAGAGTACATGAAAATAAGGGTGCCACAATTCATAATAAATAAACATCATTCGGCCATGTCATGCATTCACTGAGGTAATCATCATAAATCAAAACGTTTCATGTTAACACAACGGAAATTAAATCAAACGGACTAAGTTTAACATCTTTAAAACTTATCCTTCAAAACATCAAAACATAACTAGAGTTGTCAGACATAAACTCTAAACATCACGTCCCCAGTGTTACAACTATCAGAGCATGACACCTGACGCTACTAAATAACTGACTCATGAGCTAATCCTCACTGAGTCGAACAGCCGCTATCCTCAATCTGAAAATGACAACATGTAAGGGTGAGTCTCATCATAATTAACAAATGTTATAAGGTTATAAAGCAATAACACATCACAGTTGCATCATTCACCCAATTGTTTCATAAACAGACATTCAAAACAAGTAAAACAACAACCATCACATCATCAACAATTACAACATTGGAAATACCTCCAATCATGTTATAAATTATGCATATGTATGAACTGACACTATGCATGTGGTACCAACATCATCAAATGGGAATAACCCATGAACGATCCAACATCATCAAGATACGGCCCTGCCAGCACAGATTCCACACAATGGGAATCATGCCCTTCACTGATCCAACACACCCTTATGGATACAGTATCATCAATGAACATGAATTAATGCAACATATACAACATACTTATACCATCATCATCATCATAAACATCATCATCATCATTCAAGTATGTTCATATATATTAACATCATTCAATCACGATTCCATCATCATCATATGGAAAATATACACGTACTTGCACCAATCATCATCATCAATAAGAAATAGCATACATGTATTTTCATCATTCTAAAACCAACCAATCATCATCATATAGATTATTCTATAAGGTTCGTTTAGCTCGAAACAGAACATCAAACGGACAAACAGTTAAAAAGTTATGCATCTTTGAACTTTTAAAATATCACAAACATCAACAGCATGCGGCGCCATCTTGGTTCGCGGCGCGAAGTGAGTGTCCCAAAAATCCTTGGCTCTCTGCCAAGCTATTCGCGGCGCAATCATATGCACGCGGCGCGAAGCGAGAAAAAGTTACGCCTTCGCGGCGCCAACACGGGTACGCGGCGTGACCTGTGCGTATCACAACTTCCTGGCATTCTGCCCACCTGTTCGCGGCGCACCCTATGTACGCGGCGCGAACCGGTAATTTCAGAAACCCCAACCTACAGGAAACAGCGTTCTACACATTCCAAACTCACCCAATTCATACCAGTGCGAACCTAGGGAAGTGGAATGCACAACCAACACGAAATACACCTCATAATACACCAATTACGCATCAATTGAGACTATAACAACACATACATCATGGATTCAAACATAGGGATCAAACATCATACAATTTGACTCAATCCCTAAATCTATCTATGATTATGTCGTCAGGATTCTTTTCCAAACCGGAGTACGGATCTTGCGCGTACACGGGTATCTCAATCAGACGAGAGTACTCCTCTAACGTAGGCATGAGCTGATAATCTGGAAAGGTGAAGCAGTGATACGTTGGATCGTAAAACTGTACCAAGGTGGGAAGGATTCCATCCACCATGTTGGTATTGAGCAAAGGCAGAAGTTTTCCATACTTCTCCTTGAAAGCCTGGGGGTTGACCACCAGTTTTCCGAGCTTTCCCAGTTCCTCGACCTGGGGAATCTTGAAGGTGTATTTCCTAGCTCTCTTTCTCCCATAATCCATAGTATAGATCCTTAAGTCCTTTCTCCGTTTCTCTCTTTCTATGAAGTTCAAAACGTTCGTTATTTAGTTTCCTTGAAAAACGACTCGAAAAAGACCTTTTTTTTTAGTTGTTTATTAATGAATGATGCATGAATGCATGAATGCACACACAAGAGTTTTAAACAAACATGGCGTTGAAGGGTATAGTGGTCATGAAGTCAAAACGCAGTCTCCCGCCCCCAATGGTAAACTAAGGTTAAGGATTTTTGTACCTGTAGAACGGGTTCTAGGGGTCTCAAAGTTTTTGCTCAACCTTAAAGATACGTTGATTGGTATCTATAAGAGAGTTTTCTCTGAGTGTAATATCTGCGTGACAATTACTTCCGTAATCACCGCTCTACGTCCTAAAAAGGCTTTAAGTGGGGTTAATGTGTTTCTAGGTCCTCCTGGTACAAATCAGTCTCGGAATGCAGTGGCGCAGTTAATCACAACCAGCCAGGCAAATCCCAAGAGTAGACTTGGAAACCAAGATTAGAGGGCCTTCACCGGGAAGACATCCTCCATCCTATCTTATGTTGCACTCAAATCCGGGTATAGGATTTCTCACCACAAGGGGGAATCAAGCCCTTTCCCGATACAGAATAAACAAAATAAACAAATATATATGCAACAATCACATGAAATGACACAGAGGTTAGGCAGGACCTCTCTTGTTTGAGGGGGAATTTGGCATCCCTAATTCCTCATTGGGGCTGGACCAGCAACAGGTCAACCATTGGTTTGGATGAAAAACCAAGGTTTTGAACACTTATATCCCCAGCAGAGTCGCCATTTTTCTGTGGTGTCGTTTTCTTTTACCTCCCCGTTTCACTTGGGAGGACGGCACGCTAAACCCTTCACGCGAAATTTGGAAGGAGAATGCGCCCGTGGTGGGATGAATTTTATTTCAGTTCTTCCTACGATATCACACGAACTTTCTTATTTGTCCTACGAGTAGGAAAGGGAAAAAAAGATCTCAACTAAACCCTAGGAGTTTGCTAAGTGTGGGGATTTACACCTAGACTAGAAATTCTGGAGTCCGGGAAGTCGGTTATACATAGGGAAGTGTTTAAACACCCTACATATCTGTAGTACTCTACAGGAACCTTCTCTGTGTCATTGTGATTGTGTTTGCTGCTAATGATTGGGAAAGTTTCTCCTTTGTGTTAGGAGAGAGAATTGAATTGATTTGAAGAGACAGACAGATAGACAGACTGACTATTTTTTGGTATTTTATTAGCTCGCTGAGATTCCTTGTGAACCTCATGCCTACATATCCCTAGTGGAAGTCAGAGCTTAATGTAGTTCGGGGAACTAACTAGGGAAATTAATGTTTTTGGTGCCTTGCTTAAAGCTCAAGGTTGAAGCTTGGAATTAAATCTCTGTTTATAGTAAAGAGACATGAAATTATCCCTACAGAGAGGTATTAGTACTATTCTACCACAAACATTTTGAAAGAGTGACAGAATAACTGGATTCATTTCATTCAAGAGGGGGACCTTACTTGTGTGTGTGCAAGTATGCCAGTCAGATGCCTCTTAAATGAAAGAAAGATGCTCGTCCAAATTAGGGAAAGTGTACAAGTCTGGGGATGTGCCAGAGCATGTCTTTCAGAGTCCTAAATGGGAGACTTTGATTGAAATTGAAATTGAAATGTTTGTTTGTTTGAATGTGGTAGAGTAGTAAAAATATCTCTCTATAGAGATAAGCTATGTCTATCTACTGTATAAAAGATTTGACTTTAGCTGGCTTGTATGAGGCCCAAGCTTGAGGCTTTTTGATTGATTAATTGATATTATTGACTCTGGGAGATGACTCCATTGGGGATTAATTACAGGGTATTTTTGTGTTCTGTACAAAGCCCAGAATTGAGGCTGACTCTACTTAGGGAGACTCTATTTGTGTGCCTTGTACAAAGCCCAAGGTTGTGGCTAACTGTGGAGGATAATTGAATGAATGACTCTATTTTATGTGCCTTGTACAAAGCCCAAGGTTGTGGCTGACTCTAGCTAGGGGGAAAACATTATTTTCTTCCTTGTACAAAGCCCAAGGTTGTGGCGGACTCTTAAATGAATTAAGTATGGATGACTATATGGGGAAAGATCCTAAGTGTTAGGAATCTTTGACACATGAAAGATATGGTTTATCTGCCTTGTACAAAGCCCAAGGTTGTGGCTACTGAGTGATGAAGGACTCACTGGGGAGACTCTATTATCTGCCTTGTACAATGCCCAAGGTTGAGGCTGACTCTTGACAGGGGAGTTTTATTGTTTGGGTGCCTTGTATGAAGCCCAAGGTTGTGGCTAACTGTTTTTGTTGGTTTTGACTCTACTGAAGAGGTTTTATTTATTAAAAGACTGTTTTTCTTTGGTAGCCAACCTTTTCCAGGGATTTTGACTCAGCTGGAGAAATTGTCTGTTAAAAGACTGACTTTATCATGTTTTTTTTGGAGGCTGACCCTTTCCAGGGATTTTGACTCTTTTGGGGAAATTATCTCCTAAGAGAAATGACATTTTTATTAATTGACTTTGGAGGCTAACCCTTTCCAGGGATTTTGTATTAAAAATGAAAGAATGTGTGGAAGCTAACCCTTTCCAGGGATTTTATTTTAGACAGATGTTGGAGGCTAACCCTTTCCAGGGGATTTTATCAAAATGAAGGAAGAAAGATTATCTAGTGGAGACTTCTTGTTTAAAGCCCAAGATGAAGGCTGACTCAATGCTGAGGATGACCAAACATGGATCCTAGACTCTGCTAAGGAAGATTGATGAAGATGAGGGTGACAGAGACTGTCCATGTCTCTCATTCCAAAAATGTACTCAATGTGAAATTGAGACAAACTTAGCTTGTTTAAAGTCTGGTTTTAAATTGGAAGAAACTCACCAGGGTAGGCTAAAAGGTGACTAAAGACCTGTTCCTATGTTTATAAGAAACCTGATGGGTCCTTGTATACAAGCTCAAGAGGAAGCTGGAAATGCTTTTAAGAAGCCTGTGGGTCCTTGTACAAAGCCCAAGAGGAGGCTAATCGTGGGTCCTTGTTATAGCACAAGAGAAAGCTTATGTAGTTTTGAACTTATTTTGGCTCTAAGCAAATGGGTAAGAGGTTTCACCGGGAATAATTCCTCTTTGGGTGGATGTGTCCTATTATTTGGATTCTAAGGTTTTTGCCAAGATGTTTCACCGGGAATAATTCATCTTGGGGGTTTGAACTACAGATCTCTAATTAGGAAAGAGCCTTCACCGGGAAGACATTCTCAATCCTAGGTCATATTCCTATAATATATATATATATATAGTTTAACTGTCCTAGGGTTTATACTCAAACGTAGTTCTAAACTAATATATGCACAGTTATATTTGACAGTAATTTAAATAAAGACTGTAAATTGAAAGCTTGTAAAGCCTAACCTGGATGGAGTGGAGGCCATTGAAGAAGTATGTACAGAGCCTCAACAGTAATTTTTGTTGTTTTGTTGATAACAGTTGAATATATATATGATAAACAGTTAATGGTTTTTGAAAACAGAAGAAGTGAAGATGGACAAAGGTCACATAGGTATCTGAAGAGTTTCACCGGGAATAATGCCCTTCAAATACCAGAAGAATGTTTTGAAAACAGAAAGAAGATTTTGAAAATACAGTTTTGAAAACAAGCTAAGAAGAGAAGGTTTTTGGGACTTACACTCTATTAGAGGCCCAGTACTTTACAGTACTGGCTATAACAGAAATTTGAAAATGATTTGGAATGATATGAGGTTTTGTTGTTTGAAAACCTCAATCATTTGATTTAATCAGAGATTGAAAACAGTTTTGAATATTGACAAAAGTCAACTTAATTAAGGCAAAGATGAAATCTATACCCAATTAAGACCTAAATAATTAGGGTTTCATCATAAAATTATTCACAAAGTAATTAGGTTAAAACAAAATGAAAGTATATATTTTAAAGTATTTAAGAAAACTTTTTAAAAAAAACATACTATTTTAAACCTAATTAAAATACATGAAATAAATAATATTTTTATGATTTTTTTGATTATTCACAAAGTAAGTATATTAAATAGCAAGTGTGTAAAAAATGAAGTAAAAATGATTTGATTTGATAAGTTTATTAATTGTGTGAAGTTTGTAAAAAAAAAAGAATGAAAATGGATGCTAAAAAATTGGTTTGGCCCTAGAGAGGTTCGAACCCACGCCCTTCATGATCACATTTCAAAACTTAACCAACTGAGCTGCGCGCGCAGCTTGTTAACTATATACACTCAATATATTATATTTTCAGATAAGCCAGGAAATTCAAATTTTACGCGCGCCATGTTCATCTTCTTCCTCGAGCTTCAGATTTTCAAATTCCTAACTCTCTGGTTTCTCAACTAAATGGCATGATGTAAACATCAATCTCACTCGTTTTTGGACAAGGAACATGATTATGGGCTCAGAATTCATTTATTCTAAGTGTAACTAACGAATTTCATTATGAACACGAAGAACACATAAACCCTAATTTTAAAATTAAATGATGCACAAGATGAATAAATGAATGATGATAGAGGGTTTTCAATCCTCTGATGATGCTGAACAAGATAGAATCGAGCTTTAACACAAAGAGTACTTAAATTAAAGAGGTGGAGTTCAGAAACTTACCTCTGAAACTGAAGGTCGTGAGGATGATTGAGAGCACCTGGGCTTGAATGAATGATCTCAATAGCTTCCCTGAGACTCAATGATGCTAACTGGATGCTTATTGTAGCCTGAATCCTTCTGAATTGTTCTATGGACCTCCCTCGATTTCAGCTTCAAGTGAACATGGAGGTTGTTGAATTTGGAGTTACAGATGAGCTGCAGCCATCTGGTTAGCTTCACTATGACCTGAGGAGTGTGCCTGGATGATTGGCTTGGCTCAGAACCTTCTGAATCACTCCATGGACCTCCAACTGCAAATGCTCCAAAGTGAGAGCAACAATGGTGTTCCTCCACTTACAGAAGTGATCCAGGTGCTTGGATCACCTCAAATGACCTCCCTTGAGATGTTAGAATGCTCACTTCCCAAAGATAAGCTCTGGTTTGAAGAAATCGATTCTTCTTGCCAAAGAACTTTGAAAAACAATGAACAAGAGAAGAGAAAGAGAAAGCAAGTAATATGGTTGCTTTGGTGTCTTTTTGAATGAGGAATGCATCTGTATTTATAGGCAAATGGATCAGTATAGCTGCAGAGGAGTGAGCTTCCTTAGTGAAGTTGATTTGCTTTCTTAGCCATGAAGGAAATTTGCAAATATCTCTTATGCAATGATGAGAATTTTGATTCCATTTGATCAATCCCCTAGCCCTCGATTTTGCTTGATCTTAGGGGACAATTCTGAGCCAGAAATGAGCTCTAATTGGTTGGGAGAAGATTCCTTTGATGAATCACCAATTTGTCATAAATTCAAAAATGCAATCATTACATAATCACATGCCTTTGTTTTTGGAATCTTCTCTAATCCTTATGCAATGATGAAAATGGATGTATGGCATGGTTTCAGATGTGTTATGGGTCGTGTAGCATCCATAAGAGAGGTTATTTGCACAAAATTTGCAAAGTCCAATTTGCACATGACCTATAATTTTACTTCATGAGGCCAACTTTGAACAAGCATAACTCTTAGCTCAAATTGAATTTGGAGAAGGTTGAACACAATTTGGAAAGCCCTAAACATCTACTTCAATTCATTAGTTTATGTCTTCTTCAGAATCATTTGGGAAATTTGTGAAAAATGAGCCCAAAGTTGGATGAAAACTAGGTTAAAACACTTAGAAAAATTTCTAAGTGTTTATGACCTAAACTTCAAAATTTCCAAAACTTCATAAATGGTTGATCTTTTGAAAAAAGTTCCTTTGTAAGATGTTGTTTTATTTTGCAAGATCTACAACTTTCATGTTGGAAGTTTTTTGAGTTGTGTAGGTGAAATTTTGAGATCTCACCATGCCTTCAAAAACCCTAATTCCCGACTTTTCGCTCCTTGATGAATTTCTTTGAATTTCTTTGGCCAAATGACTTTGACATCCATATATTGATGATATTGATCTTTGAAAGTCATTTTTTGACCAAAAACCTTAAAAGTCAATGATGATCCTTCACAGTTGACTTTTTCCTGACAAAGTGAATTTTTGGGCTTTTGTGTAGAAACAAGATCTTTTCCTCAAATGAATGATGTAAATGGGTTATATTGAGGTAGTAGAGATTCTTGAATCATGTCTTGAGTTTTGGATCCATGCCCTGATTAAAAGTCAACTATCTTGGTGAATTAGGTCAAAACCCTAATTTGTCGACCATGTGAAAATAATGACTGTAGACTTTGAATTGAAGTGTGATGTCCAGTAGATCTTGTAATATGAGTTATTTGAAGATGATTGATGTCTTTGAATGGTTCCCTGGGGCTTTTTAGGGTTTCCCAAATGTGATCCCTGATTTCAGTCCTTGATAGGCTCAAAACCCTAGTCTGGTGACCTGAGTAAACCTGTACTCATATGACTGGATGTCTAATCAATCATAGATGAGAAAAGTGAAGTTTTTGAGCCCCATGATTGTATTAGAGACCAGTCTTTGTATTGATTGATCCTTTGCCTGAGCTTTCTTGTCTTTGAGCATCCTCGATTAGGTATCAGATGGAGAAATGACTGCTCTGGGTACTTGTCTTGACCTGATAAAAAAATCCTGAAGATATGTCATCTCAGGGGGGTCAAAAATTAGGGTATGACAGCATGATTTGTCATATGCGTTGTGTGATTGTCTTAGTGGCGGGTAAAAATTTATGTGTGATTGCCTAAGTGGCGGGATTTGCCTTGGTGGTGTGTTTTGATTGCATCATCATGACATGGCATATGCATTCTGTGTGGTGCCTTAGTGGCGGGTTATTCTTCTCATTAATATGAGATAAAATCTGTGTGGTGCCTTAGTGGCGGGCTGAAATATCCGGATCATGTAGTTTAAGAGCATGTGTATTTTGCATCTAACTCTTTGTGGTTGTTGTTGGTGTTGTTAATCTTGAGTTAACTACTTTATATGCATTCGGTTATGGTTACATTTCTATATTAATAACTTTGGTGAATTTTTCAATTATTTAGTTCTCTTGGACATGAGATGAGTGCCAATATTTTTCTAGTTTTTAAATCTTGTTTAGTTTATTTTTGACATGGGTAACTGACCCTTACAACAACATTTTAGGTACGAATGTGGAGTTCCAAAGTTATTGATGCTTGCTTGATGCGTGATTGCGGCGGGGAAGGATGGGTTTTCAAAATAAAAATATTGTAGTATTTTATAGTTTGATCGTTTTATATTTCAAATTCTTTATTTATTTACTTTCCTTTGAAAGAACTAGAAATGCGGTGATTTTTCCGTTTATGAATTTGGATGGTCATAAAGTTTGATTAATTTCATAACCTTTTATTTGATTTAAAAAAAGTATTTTAATCATTTCTAAGTCATATCTTGAATGAAAATCCGGGGCGTTACAATTGGTATCAGAGCAATAATCCTCAGACAAATATTTTTGGGGTGGGACGATTTTTATTTTATGCATGTCATTGATTGATGTTTGAATAGTGTGATTCTTTTGTTGTTGGTACTTTCATATTCGTTTTATACTCATTAAATTGTGATTAAAATTTACTTATAATTATAGGATGTGTTTTTTATTTTATTTGTTTTGCTCATTGCGTTAATTTTTGAGTTTATCTTGTATGGTCGTAAATATATAAGTGTTTTTATTGTTTATTTGTTTTTGATATATATAAAATTTGTAATATGTATTTATAGGTGTTTTTTTATGAGTGGTGGAATTACTTTTCTTTGATGTAAAGAAAAGAAGAAAATTTTATTTATCATTGTTTGAAATATTAAACTCATTGTTTCTAAAAATGATGTTTCATATATATGAAATTTTTGGGAGACAATTTTTTAGTATATTATGGTATATATAACTATTTACTTGATTTCGATATTAAACACATTGTGTGAATAAACACGATGAAAATAATTGAATTGTTTTAGATAAGATGTATTTGTGAATATTTCTTTTTTGTTGCCACCTTCTAGTTTCGAGGACGAAACTATTTTAAGGGGGTGAGAATGTAACATCCCAGTATTTTATATACAATACATTTATTTATTTTATTATTTTTTGAATAAATATTTTATATGTATAATTTAATTATTATATTTATTATTTTATTATCTGAATAATTTTATAAATGTAAAAGTATTTATAATATAAATATTTTTAATAAATATGTGAATGGTAGTAAAATTAGTAAGGGTGATGAGATGGTGGTTTATGAAAATAAAAAAAAAAAAGAAAAAAAAAAGAAAGAAGAAATAGGAGAAAGGTAATACGTGTGGGTGGGTGATGGTTAGTTTTATTTTTAGGTGCTAATTAATAATAATAATAATAATAATAATAATAATAATAATAATAATAATAATAATAATAATAATAATAATAATAATAATAATAATAATAATAATAATAATAATAATAAATATATCTTTCGAATAGGATTAAATATGGGTGGTCAAAGATTGTTGAGGTATAGCTATAAAATAGGAATGAGTGGGGAATAAAGGTTTAGAACGTGTAGTTGGCTTTTGGAGTGTCTAAGATTTCAATACTCATATAAGTTGTTGCACAATTTCCTCCACTCTTGACTCAATCTTCACATTTTAAATCCCACGTACTCCATTTACATACTTTTCACATAAAAATAAACGTATAGTCTAGATACAATATTTCTACCCAAACGCTCTCATTCTTCATCATTAACAAACCGCTCATCTTATTTTGGTGTTATTTTGGTGTCTTTCGGAAAAGTATTCATCGGAATTATCGTTAGGAAAGCACTTAGAGGTAAGGACTTTTCTCATACAATTCTAAACTAAACTTGATTTAAGAGTTAGTTAAATATTCTATACATTTCAATGTTTAGAGATTTTAAATAATTGAATTTATAAATTTAAAATAATATGTGGAATGGTATTTTTTTCTTCTTTGAACCGTCGGAATGATTAGTCTTACAACAATGAAATATGAAAGTTGGGGATTTTTTTTATTAAACATTAATAGAGTAATTTGAGTGTAAGAAATATATAAATATTTGTTTGCTAAATTCTTTAGTAACATATATGTATTATCTGATTGTCTTATGCTTTATGATTTAATACTAGTTGCAGTGATATATTAGACTTGTTATAAAAACAAGGATGTGAGATGTTTGCTATGTGTGATTGATTCTGCAATAAATTTATAATACACTATTGTCATGTACATGTGTTATAATTTATTTATGTAATTAAATAAAGAGTTAGTTTTTAAATTGATTTGGTTATTTCAAAAAGATCTTAAATTAAGTGGATAAAAATACTTTAAAAAGAGTAAATATAATTTTTGATTTTGTGGTTGTCGCAGGATTATATATTATCACTTTTTATAATGCATGATTTGTCATATGCGTTGTGTGATTGTCTTAGTGGCGGGTAAAAATTTATGTGTGATTGCCTAAGTGGCGGGATTTGCCTTGGTGGTGTGTTTTGATTGCATCATCATGACATGGCATATGCATTCTGTGTGGTGCCTTAGTGGCGGGTTATTCTTCTCATTAATATGAGATAAAATCTGTGTGGTGCCTTAGTGGCGGGCTGAAATATCCGGATCATGTAGTTTAAGAGCATGTGTATTTTGCATCTAACTCTTTGTGGTTGTTGTTGGTGTTGTTAATCTTGAGTTAACTACTTTATATGCATTCGGTTATGGTTACATTTCTATATTAATAACTTTGGTGAATTTTTCGTTTATTTAGTTCTCTTGGACATGAGATGAGTATCAATATTTTTCTAGTTTTTAAATCTTGTTTAGTTTATTTTTGACATGGGTAACTGACCCTTACAACAACATTTTAGGTACGAATGTGGAGTTCCAAAGTTATTGATGCTTGCTTGATGCGTGATTGCGGCGGGGAAGGATGGGTTTTCAAAATAAAAATATTGTAGTATTTTATAGTTTGATCGTTTTATATTTCAAATTCTTTATTTATTTACTTTCCTTTGAAAGAACTAGAAATGCGGTGATTTTTCCGTTTATGAATTTGGATGGTCATAAAGTTTGATTAATTTCATATCCTTTTATTTGATTTAAAAAAAGTATTTTAATCATTTCTAAGTCATATCTTGAATGAAAATTCGGAGCGTTACAGTTGGTATCAGAGCAATAATCCTCGGACAAATATTTTTGGGGTGGGACGATTTTTATTTTATGCATGTCATTGATTGATGTTTGAATAGTGTGATTCTTTTGTTGTTGGTACTTTCATATTCGTTTTATACTCATTAAATTGTGATTAAAATTTACTTATAATTATAGGATGTGTTTTTTATTTTATTTGTTTTGCTCATTGCGTTAATTTTTGAGTTTATCTTGTATGGTCGTAAATATATAAGTGTTTTTATTGTTTATTTGTTTTTGATATATATAAAATTTGTAATATGTATTTATAGGTGTTTTTTTATGAGTGGTGGAATTACTTTTCTTTGATGTAAAGAAAAGAAGAAAATTTTATTTATCATTGTTTGAAATATTAAACTCATTGTTTCTAAAAATGATGTTTCATATATATGAAATTTTTGGGAGACAATTTTTTAGTATATTATGGTATATATAACTATTTACTTGATTTCGATATTAAACACATTGTGTGAATAAACACGATGAAAATAATTGAATTGTTTTAGATAAGATGTATTTGTGAATATTTCTTTTTTGTTGCCACCTTCTAGTTTCGAGGACGAAACTATTTTAAGGGGGTGAGAATGTAACATCCCAGTATTTTATATACAATACATTTATTTATTTTATTATTTTTTGAATAAATATTTTATATGTATAATTTAATTATTATATTTATTATTTTATTATCTGAATAATTTTATAAATGTAAAAGTATTTTTAATAGAAATATTTTTAATAAATATGTGAATGGTAGTAAAATTAGTAAGGGTGATGAGATGGTGGTTTATGAAAATAAAAAAAAATAATAAAAAAAAAGAAAGAAGAAATAGGAGAAAGGTAATACGTGTGGGTGGGTGATGGTTAGTTTTATTTTTAGGTGCTAATTAATAATAATAATAATAATAATAATAATAATAATAATAATAATAATAAATATATCTTTCAAATAGGATTAAATATGGGTGGTCAAAGATTGTTGAGGTATAGCTATAAAATAGGAATGAGTGGGGAATAAAGGTTTAGAACGTGTAGTTGGCTTTTGGAGTGTCTAAGATTTCAATACTCATATAAGTTGTTGCACAATTTCCTCCACTCTTGACTCAATCTTCACATTTTAAATCCCACGTACTCCATTTACATATTTTTCACATAAAAATAAACGTATAGTCTAGATACAATATTTCTACCCAAACGCTCTCATTCTTCATCATTAACAAACCGCTCATCTTATTTTGGTGTTATTTTGGTGTCTTTCGGAAAAGTATTCATCGGAATTATCGTTAGGAAAGCACTTAGAGGTAAGGACTTTTCTCATACAATTCTAAACTAAACTTGATTTAAGAGTTAGTTAAATATTCTATACATTTCAATGTTTAGAGATTTTAAATAATTGAATTTATAAATTTAAAATAATATGTGGAATGGTCTTTTTTTCTTCTTTGAACCGTCGGAATGATTAGTCTTACAACAATGAAATATGAAAGTTGGGGATTTTTTTTATTAAACATTAATAGAGTAATTTGAGTGTAAGAAATATATAAATATTCGTTTGCTAAATTCTTTAGTAACATATATGTATTATATGATTGTCTTATGCTTTATGATTTAATACTAGTTGCAGTGATATATTAGACTTGTTATAAAAACAAGGATGTGAGATGTTTGCTATGTGTGATTGATTCTGCAATAAATTTATAATACACTATTGTCATGTACATGTGTTATAATTTATTTATGTAATTAAATAAAGAGTTAGTTTTTAAATTGATTTGGTTATTTCAAAAAGATCTTAAATTAAGTGGATAAAAATACTTTAAAAAGAGTAAATATAATTTTTGATTTTGTGGTTGTCGCAGGATTATATATTATCACTTTTTATAATGCATGATTTGTCATATGCGTTGTGTGATTGTCTTAGTGGCGGGTAAAAATTTATGTGTGATTGCCTAAGTGGCGGGATTTGCCTTGGTGGTGTGTTTTGATTGCATCATCATGACATGGCATATGCATTCTGTGTGGTGCCTTAGTGGCGGGTTATTCTTCTCATTAATATGAGATAAAATCTGTGTGGTGCCTTAGTGGCGGGCTGAAATATCCGGATCATGTAGTTTAAGAGCATGTGTATTTTGCATCTAACTCTTTGTGGTTGTTGTTGGTGTTGTTAATCTTGAGTTAACTACTTTATATGCATTCGGTTATGGTTATATTTCTATATTAATAACTTTGGTGAATTTTTCGTTTATTTAGTTCTCTTGGACATGAGATGAGTATCAATATTTTTCTAGTTTTTAAATCTTGTTTAGTTTATTTTTGACATGGGTAACTGACCCTTACAACAACATTTTAGGTACGAATGTGGAGTTCCAAAGTTATTGATGCTTGCTTGATGCGTGATTGCGGCGGGGAAGGATGGGTTTTCAAAATAAAAATATTGTAGTATTTTATAGTTTGATCGTTTTATATTTCAAATTCTTTATTTATTTACTTTCCTTTGAAAGAACTAGAAATGCGGTGATTTTTCCGTTTATGAATTTGGATGGTCATAAAGTTTGATTAATTTCATAACCTTTTATTTGATTTAAAAAAAGTATTTTAATCATTTCTAAGTCATATCTTGAATGAAAATCCGGGGCGTTACAGTTGTGCCAAGTGGTCACGATGCTAAGGTAATCCAGTCCTATGCCAATTGCCCACTTATCACCATTATTCCATCACTTATTGCTTAGACAATAAAGTGTGAAGAGGAAGGTAGTTGTGTTGAACATTATAGATTTATAAATGTCTACTCAACCTCTCTTCACCTAATTTATGCCAACAGAGATAAGCTCACCAGTCCTACTACTCTACTCCCAGTTACAAACGTTTAGTTTCAACTTCTAGTGTCAAATCTCTGTCCAGGAGAAAAACTACTAGAAACAATTACTTGGGATGACAAACTTCTATTGTACTTTCTTGCCCGCAGAGTTAGAGTTAATATTCCTCTTACCATTTTTAACTTCTTAAAGGAACTGATAATCATATCTCGGAAGAAAATGATTTTCCTCATACCACAGAGTTGAAGTTGAATGGAGTTAGAAGTTTGAATATGTGGAATAGTTATTTGTTGTACTATTTTTTTATTATCGAAATATTTACTTTTCTATTATTGCCTATTCTTGTTTATATATATTATAAAGATTTTGAAAATTACTAATTAACAAAAAACATGGAATCTGGAAAGACACCGAGTGAGTAACTGTTGAAAAAAAACTTTAAATGAACGAATAGGGATTCAGAGCGAAATCCCTTATAGCTATATTCCCCTGGTTTTCTAAAAAACTAAGAGAAGAGGTTTATTAATTTTTTTATGGATAAAACATGATGCTCAATTATAGCTATGTTACCTCAGTTTTTAATAAAATCAAGGGAAAAGGTTGTTTATTTAAAAAAAACAAACAAACATTATGCTCTGAGGACCTATACTCTAAATTTTTAGCATGTTCCAAGGTGAAAGCTTCATCATAAAAGTGTTATTTGTAGTAGTGAACACCATAGAAAAATATTTGCTTAAACAAGTGGATGAAATTGAGATCAACACCATAATGGAATCTCAATGTTTGGCGGAGATAAGGTGGTTGAAGACCAACACCATAGAGGGAATGACCATTTTTAGAATGAATGTGAAACCAATACGTAAGGTATGATATCCATTTCTTAAATACATAGGGCTTTCTACTACTCTTAAAGAGACAATTAACAAAGCCATATTACTCCTCCTTAACTACATCATTGTTGGATAAGTGACTCTAAAAACAAGAGGGGGTGAATTGTTGTTTTCAAAATTCACATTTAACTTAAGATTAATTACTAAAAATATTTTTTTGTGTTAGTAAATTTAAAAATAGAGATAGCAGCGGGCAATTGAAAGATGGAAATGTAAAGAAAAGTAAATGACTGAAAGTAAATAGAAAAAAATTAAGAGTTATTGCACCGGGATTTATAGAGGTCTAGTTGACCTTTTGGGCTACTCATTTTCCTAAGAAAAAATTCTTGAGTTCCACTAATAATATTTTTTGAGCTTTTTCCAAGTTAAGACCACAAACCTTATTATAATGGACTAAGAGATTTGAACAAGCTTAAATCTAAAACCAAGTGGAGTTTTTCATAGGCTAAGCTCACAAACCAAGAACGAGATTTTGACTGACTACTCTCATAAACAAAATAGAGGTTTTACTAGGAAAATCTCAATAATCAAACAAGAGAAACCTAAAGAGAATCTAACTCTTGATAAAATAAGTGAACACTAGTACAACTAAAACCTCACAAATGTATTTCACTTACAAAGACACTAAGGCGACTTTTAGTGAAAGAAAGAATAAAAGAGAGACAAGTTAAAATGACTAAGAATTATTTAAAACACAATTTTTGTGTGTAAAATATTAAGAAGGTACCCTCTTGGGATTTGACGATCATGTCATCCATATATACTTCGAGCATGTCTCTAATTTCTCCTCGGAATACTTTATTCATCATCTGCTGGTAAGTTGTCCCAACATTTTTTAGACTGAAGGGCATTACATTATAGTAAAAGTTGCCCGATTCTGTCATGAAAGTTGTGTATTTTTTGTCGGCATTGGCCATATGGATTTGATTGTATCCCAAATAGTCGTCTATAAACGATAGTAATTTAAAACCGGTGAAATTATCTACTAGTTTATCTATGTTTGATAGCAGGTATGCATCTTTAGGTCAAGCCCTATTGAGATCGGTATAATCAGTACACATGCGCCATTTTCCATTATTCTTTTTGAAAGGTACAACGTTGGACAGCCAAGTAGTCTACTTGGCTTCCGAAATGAAATTTTCCTCTAAGAGGTATTTAACAGCTAACTCGCCCGCGACCGTCTTCTCAGGGGATTGCTTTCTCCTTCTCTGTGCAACGGCCTTGCATGCTGGGTCAATTTTCAGGTTGTGGAAGGTGATCTTAGGGTCGAGACCGGACATCTCTGTGGCACTCTAGGCAAATAGATCGCTATTTTCTTGCAGGCACGCCTTTAACTGCCCTGGCCAAGTCGAGAAGGTTGGTTCCGATCTTGACCCCTTTGCTCGGGTCTTCTTCGAGTGGTACGAGCTCGATGTCTCTATCTGGGATAGGGCGTAAAGTTTACTTGGTCGTGTTTGTGTTAAGTGCCAAATTGTAGTTATTTTGTGTATGTAAATAGTGGCACTTATCGACGCTTTTTGTTAATACCGTTTGAATAATCTCCCGTTTTTGTGTAATTACGTTTACTTTACGAATACTTGTATTTTCATACACTTTTATACCGTTTGATAGTTTTGTTGTATTTTTGTAGGTATTCTTGCGTTTTCGGAGCCTTGAGGAATAAAGTGTCGAAGACACGGCTGCGAGAGCCTTGAGGAAATAATTCTGCTGTTCTGGTGCAGGGCGCTTCGCGCGCTGTAGGGCGCGTCGCGCCCTCTTTGAGTTTGAAGAACATAGTCTGGCAGAAGTTAGGGCGCGTCGCGCCGGATTAGGGCGCTTCGCGCTCTAGGGCGGTTTGGTAAATTTATATAGGGCGCGTCGCACTGAAATAGGGCGCGTCGCGCCCACTACGAAACTCAGTTTTGTATAAATAGTTAATAACAGATTTTTTTAGGTTTTTTATCACCTCTTCTTGACAAGTTGAGCTCTGATCCTTTTTTGGTAGTTTAGAGGCTTAGGAAACACCATTGGGTGCGACGTCATGTGGATTGATCATGGATCTGACTCGATTTCATTGTACCGGTGAGATCTTTCCGGTTCATCTTCTCTCTTCCCTTTGTTTCATTCCAATGGTGGGTGTTGTATGTATGTTTCTACTCTTATTGTATGTATATTTGTGGATCTTGGGATCGTTTATATATTCGCTTTACAAATCATCATTGTTGTTGTTCTTGATCTTTTTGCTTAAATGCTCTGGATTTGTGTTGTTGCAGACATGGACACCATAGATCTTGATTAGGAATGATAACTGTTAGTTTCTGGGTTGCAGACATGGATTTAGGACTAACAATCTTAGTGGGTATCGAGTTTAATGCCTCCGTGTTGTTTGTGTCGGTGGAGAAATCGCTGATGTGAATAGTACGGTTGAGCTTTCGTCGGTGTTGCAGACATGGACACCGATGTGGCATCTCGAGTGATGCCCGGTGATGTTGATGCGTATTGTGAGTGTCGAGCGATAGATCTTCAGATTTAAGTATTCGACGGGTAGAACGAAATGCAACTCCATAACTATTTCTCTTAGGCTATTGAGATTGTTTATCTGCTTTTATTTACTTTTCCCGCATTTACCTTTCCGCACCCAAATCACGAAACTTAGAACACGAGATAGTCGAACGGCAGTTCTTCTCACCGATCTCTGTGGACACGATAATTCCCGGATGAATACTTCCAAAACTTTTGTTGCTTGCCGCTATACCGCTCCAACAAAATGGCGCCGTTGCCGGGGATTGGTTGAGATTAATCGCATTGCGATGGTTTTATGTTTTAAGTTTCGTATAGTTTTGATTAAGTGTTTGGGCAGGTCATTTTCTTTAGGTTGCGTTTGAGGCGAAAGCATTGGCGTACCGCGAGGAAGTTTCTTACCATTCGCGAAACAATAAAGGCGTCGAGCTAACGACGTTAAACGAGCGCTTGTTGGGAGGCACCCCAACGGTTTTATTTTTCTGTTTTTCTGTAATTGAGTTGTGTAGGTGTTAAGTGGTGGCTCACTGGAAAATCTGTCTTTTTAGACTGGTCTGGTTTTTCTGGTGTAGCGCGCGTCGCGCGCTCATGGGTGCGTCGCGCGCTGGGTTGCTTTTGGCCAGTGACCTCTTTTTAACGGGTCACTCGGCTCGCCTTTTTCCCACTTACACCAAGGCTTTATAGTATAGTATTTTATCGATTTATTTTTAATTCTTTTGTTTGTGTTTAGACTCAAATTTTGGCCCGATTACTTGGAGTCGCATTTGGTAATTCTTCGATTTTGATTGATTCAACAAGCCGGTTGTGCGGTAATGATTGATCGAATTTGTACGTTGCAAGGTACTCGTTTATCGCTTTCTATAGCATAGCATGTTTAGGAGACTTTTCATTTGTACAATTTTCATACTATTCATTCTTTTTGCATAACTTGCTCATGACTTGAATCACAATTAGTTTCCCCTTTTTACCATAAATGTGAGGTGGCTTTCCATTGTGTATATATGTGAGTGACCGACATTTCTTGTTTTAACTGGATATTATTATGTTTAATCTTTCGTCTGTATCGATTTTGTGAATGCACGAAAGTGATCAAGGCACTTGTTTGATTTTGAGCACAAATACCATAAGCCAAATGTCATTTTACATTGTGAGTGTGTGACCATTCGTACCCCCTTTGAGCCTTTTTGTCATTGTCCATTTTGTTTTTGAACTTGAGACATAGTTCACCCTTTTTGATGGATTTTGATTATCTTTGTTTTCTTGACCTTAACTATGATGTTTAGTTGGATTTTTACCTTGCCTTAGAAAGTAGGGAGTATTCACTTTATGTTATGGTTGAATTCAAGTTGGGGAGAAGGTGTTTGCCTCTTTATGTTGTGATTGATGGGAGGTTAAGAAAAGAAAAAGAAAAAGAAAAAAAAAAGTGAGAAAGAAAGAAAAGAAAAAGAAAGAAAAAAAGAGAAAAGCTTGAAAAAGAAAAGAACAAAAAGAGTTTTGAATAAGAGTGTGCTAATAAGTTTTGTGTTTGGTGTGAAATTTGTGATGAAGAGAAAAGTTGGATTGAAATTGTATTGTTTGAAACTTTGTGGAAGTAATTACTCCCTTAGGTTTAGGCAAGTTTTTGTTTCGATTAGCTTTAGGACTTATCACTTGTTTGTTAACCGAGCCACATTACAACCTTGAAAGCCCTTGTGATTCGTGCCGTTGCATTTTCAATACTATTTTTAGATGAATGCATAATTTTGTCTATTATTTTCAAGATTGTTGGATGAGTGTTCAAAGTCCTCACCTTTCGGTGTTTTTCATCTACCGATGAGTTTTTGCTAGGCGTGATTCATTATTGAGCTTGTTTTGTTTTAGGATGTTTTGTATGAATTTTTGTACTTAGGAATCGTTTCATTTTCATGTTGTCGTTGTAGGACAATGGTAAGTGTTTACTTTGTTCGTACGTTTTTATTTGAACCGTACAATTGTTTCGTTTTTCTAAACGTTGTTGATTCTTGATTCTTTGGATTTCTACTTTTGCGATTTGAGTGTTTGGCCTTGTTTGAGGACAAACAAATTCTAGTTGGGGAGAGTTGTTAAGTGCCAAATTGTAGTTATTTTGTGTATGTAAATAGTGGCACTTATCGACGCTTTTTGTTAATACCGTTTGAATAATCTCCCGTTTTTGTGTAATTACGTTTACTTTACGAATACTTGTATTTTCATACACTTTTATACCGTTTGATAGTTTTGTTGTATTTTTGTAGGTATTCTTGCGTTTTCGGAGCCTTGAGGAATAAAGTGTCGAAGACACGGCTGCGAGAGCCTTGAGGAAATAATTCTGCTGTTCTGGTGCAGGGCGCTTCGCGCGCTGTAGGGCGCGTCGCGCCCTCTTTGAGTTTGAAGAACATAGTCTGGCAGAAGTTAGGGCGCGTCGCGCCGGATTAGGGCGCTTCGCGCTCTAGGGCGGTTTGGTAAATTTATATAGGGCGCGTCGCACTGAAATAGGGCGCGTCGCGCCCACTGCGAAACTCAGTTTTGTATAAATAGTTAATAACAGATTTTTTTAGGTTTTTTATCACCTCTTCTTGACAAGTTGAGCTCTGATCCTTTTTTGGTAGTTTAGAGGCTTAGGAAACACCATTGGGTGCGACGTCATGTGGATTGATCATGGATCTGACTCGATTTCATTGTACCGGTGAGATCTTTCCGGTTCATCTTCTCTCTTCCCTTTGTTTCATTCCAATGGTGGGTGTTGTATGTATGTTTCTACTCTTATTGTATGTATATTTGTGGATCTTGGGATCGTTTATATATTCGCTTTACAAATCATCATTGTTGTTGTTCTTGATCTTTTTGCTTAAATGCTCTGGATTTGTGTTGTTGCAGACATGGACACCATAGATCTTGATTAGGAATGATAACTGTTAGTTTCTGGGTTGCAGACATGGATTTAGGACTAACAATCTTAGTGGGTATCGAGTTTAATGCCTCCGTGTTGTTTGTGTCGGTGGAGAAATCGCTGATGTGAATAGTACGGTTGAGCTTTCGTCGGTGTTGCAGACATGGACACCGATGTGGCATCTCGAGTGATGCCCGGTGATGTTGATGCGTATTGTGAGTGTCGAGCGATAGATCTTCAGATTTAAGTATTCGACGGGTAGAACGAAATGCAACTCCATAACTATTTCTCTTAGGCTATTGAGATTGTTTATCTGCTTTTATTTACTTTTCCCGCATTTACCTTTCCGCACCCAAATCACGAAACTTAGAACACGAGATAGTCGAACGGCAGTTCTTCTCACCGATCTCTGTGGACACGATAATTCCCGGATGAATACTTCCAAAACTTTTGTTGCTTGCCGCTATACCGCTCCAACAGTTTGTCAAGGATTTCTTTGCCTCCGCTCTCCCTTCGGCTTCCTTGCAAAAACGGATGTCCAGATCGACGATACCTCTGCGCGGCAGTAGCTTGGGTACCTCAGAGCTAGTGGGCAGCGGTAGCTTTGCCTCTAGCAGAGGAGCGAATTTTATGGAATTGAGGCCTTTGGTGGATGCCTTAAAACACCTCCGAGCTGCCTCGATGTCTCCATGTAGGGTGGCTACTTGTCCTTTGGCGGTGTTATATTTCATCTTGAGGTGGACGGTGGAGGGCACAACGATTAATTCGGCCAATGTTGGTAGCCCGAAGATGCATTGGTATATGGACGGGCAATCAATGACCAGGAATTGGACATTTATGGCCATGGCCATTTCAGCTGCCCCGAATGACACAATCAGCTTTACGAAACCCCACGACTTAGTAACAGTGTTGTTGAACCCTTGCAAATTTGATCCTACGTACGGGGTGAGATGGCTCTCATCCAATCCTAAAGTGGTAAATAGTTGGGAGTACATGATATCGACAGAGCTGCCTTGATCGACCAGAATGCGTCGGACGTCAAAGTTGGTCATCCTGGCGCGAATGAGCAGCGAAATAGTGGAATTGGGAGCACCCCGGGGAACTCCTCTTTGTAAAGTACAATGGGTCATGAACTTCCTTTTGGGAGGTTGAGTGTAGCTGTCTTACCCGAGCTGGCCAATATGAGCTCCTTAAACTTGCGTTTGCCGAGCCCACTGTGAATTTGTTAAAACCCCCTCCAGATATGACCATCATGGACACAAACGACTCCCACGGGCTATAGGAGGAAAGGAACCCGGGGGTGCTGGCCCAATATGGAACGTAGAAGTCTTCCGGCCGGGTGACGCTCATAGCAACCTGTAATGCGATCGTGTCCTCAGCAGGGGTTTTTCGTCGGCCACCGTCTTTGTTTCCTGGGACGCTTCTTGTTTTTTAGCGTATTGTTTGAGGTGTCCCTCCCTGATAAGTATTTCGGTTGCATCTTTCAAATGGATGCAATCCTCGATGTTGTGCCCATGGCCTTTGTGGAAACGACAATACTTCGACTTATCCACGTTTAAGCGAGCAGACATTTGTTTCGGGAAACGGACCTTGCCCGTCTGGAACTCGGCATTTGCGCACTCGTTCAAGATGCATTCCCAAAACACGTTTAGAGGGTGTACTCCCAGAACTTCCCGGCTGGTCCTATGTAGTCTCTGGAATCTCGACTCTTGTCTTCTTTCTTTTTATTTCTTCCCCTGCGAGAACCTACTTCCTGTCGGGTACTCTTAGTATTCTCCTCATGCTGGGAATGTCGGGCCGCGTGGGTGGCTCTTTCTCTTTGTATTGGATATATGCTTGTGCCTTAAGGAAGAAAGCATCTAGTGTGGCGAGCGTCTCTATGCCCACGACTTTGGCGAAATCAGAATGAGGTCGGAGGCCCCGTTCCAAGAGATACTTTTTCATGTCGGTCGTGGTTGACACTTGCACAGCTTCTTTGTTAAATCTTTTGATATAAGATCTAAGTGGCTCGTCTTTTCCCTGGATGATGGCCTCTAGAGAGGCTTCGGACTTGGTGTAACACCCTTCTAAACCCCGCGACAATTAAATAGATATTTTAGAGTACATGAAACAAGGGTGCCACAATTCAATTTAAAAACAAACATCATACGTCAATTTCCAACAACGCTTGCATTGTTGCCAACAACAGCCTACTGAACCAATCATCTTACAATTGAAACATAACCGAGAAGCGAAACTTCTCCCCCACTTGTTTCAATCCCATCTCTGCAGACAAACAACTTGGAACACCCGGGTACCGACAATGTTTCGCACACATGTAAATCATGCCATTTACCGGTAGATCTAGAGCACAAAGCCTACTGGGCCATAAAGACCTTAAACTTAAGCTATACTGCCGCAGGCGAAAGGAGGCTATTAGATATTAACAAGTTGGAAGAAATTAGATTAGATGCCTACGAGAATGCTAGGATTTACAAAGAAATAACAAAGAAGTGGCACGATAAGCGCATCTCTAGGAAGGAATTCAACGAAGGAGATATGGTGCTATTGTTCAATTATCGACTTAAGCTCTTTCCAGGAATACTTCGTTCAAGATGGTCTGGTCCATTCGAGGTTACCAAAGTATTTCCGAGTGGCGTTGTCGAAATTAAAGGAAAATCAAGCGATAACTTCATTGTAAACGGGCAGCGATTAAAACATTATCATATTGTTGAAAACAAAGACTACACTGATAGTCTTAAGCTCGTAGAGTTAATCGTCGAGTCGAAGAACTAACCGTCGATTCGTCGAGCTTGCGACGTTAAACAAAGCGCTTTCGTGGGAGACAACCCACCTTTTAACTTTAACTTTCTTTTAAATTACTTTAATTTCAATGTTTTATTAAAAAAATATTTTCTTTTCTTTTTACATTTTATTTCTCAAAATACTAACTCCATATGTGTTTTTTAAATGATACTAACTTAAAATTTATTCTAATTTTAAAAACTTCCAGGGTACTAAGCTCTTTTCTGACTTTAGAGATGGACTTTACTGATGATATGGTAGTTGCTTTTGGGAGTGAGGATCAGTAGAGATGCTATGAGATTCTGGCACAGCGTGAGATCGTTCTCACCGCTTTTTCGCATGATGTGACTCTAACCGTTCTAGGCATCCGGGAAAGTGTGCACTTTATGCTTCATCAGGTTGGATGGGAGGATATCCTTACCATCCGTACACCCACTTTCCGTAACCTGACTTTAGAGTTTCTGAGTTTCCACCGATATGATCCTAGACTTGGATTAGGATTAAACAGAGGAAGATTTTCATTCAGGTTGTTTGGATTCACCTACCGTTTCACCACCCGTCAGCTGGCCGAGTTACTAGGATTTCCTAAAAGCATGGATGCTTTAATGGAAGTTGATGATGAGTACTTCCCTGATAACATAGTTGACTACTTTTGGAGTACCATATCTGGTAGAAATCAGAATGATCTATGACTCTCTTTGGAAATCCACAATCCCGCCATTAGGTATTTCCACATGATACTAGCTTTTACACTTCTTGGAAAACCCTTATGTGATACCTCGGTGACTAAGGATGAGCTGTGCATTATGATGTGTGTTTTCCAATCAAGACCTGTTGTAGGAGTATCATTTATGCTCTCTAGGATGGTTGTTCTGGCCCAAGACACAATTGGTCCTATCCTTGTAGGTGGTCTTGTTACAAAGATCGCTCGAGCCCTGTCCAAAAGAGCACCGCTTGCTAGATTGATTCCTTATGGAGGATTTAAATCCATGGACATTGAGTTTTGCTTCAACAAAAGCCTGATTAGCAATTATGATTCTCCACCATATCAGGTTCTAGTGAACTACGAGCCCGTTCATCATTTTGCCTTACCTTGCATTAGGTTCACAAGTGTTCACAAGAAAGAAAACTGGATATATGACTTGGAAGGACAAGGTGAAAATGATCTCGAGGTGGAAGAAAGTGATCTGATGACACCGACTGGCTACAATGACATTGATGCTACACCTGATGAGGATGTGCCTATAGTTGACCATACTGTTGCTATTGAGACCCTTCGGAACGATGTTGCTGTACTTTGTACTGATTTAGGGAGACTCCGAGGAGATTTCCATGGATTTATGGATTTGGTCACGGAAAATCTCGACAGTTTATATCAGCATTTTCAATCCGTCCCTGCTCCGAAAAGTGGCTAATTGAAGACCTCTAGTTTAGATTTCTAACTCTTACATTTTGACAATGAGGACATCTTCTAGTTTAAGTGTCGGGGAAGGAAATACTTAGTTAGGATTTACCGCTTTAGTAGTTTTAATTTTCAGTTTTTCAATTTCAGTATTTTAATTAGTTAGTATTTCTATTTTCAGACAAAATTTTAATTCCAAGTTTTTAATTTTAATGAAATTAAGCAGTTTTCTTTATTCTGGTTTTTATTTTTCTCTTCTTTACTTCATCTGCTAAATCCCTGTGTGTGTGTGTGTGCGCATTATAATATTTGCTGCTATGTGCTATTGTTAGAAATAAATATTGCTGCACTAATGTATCTGTGAAACACAACAAAACTTTTAGTCTCCTACCTATACTCTACTCTGTTACTGTTATAAAAACTGAACTAGTATAGGCTATTTATTTATTTTGGATACTGCGAATTATATACACACCACATTATATACTTTGACTATCAATCAAAGTTATTTATGTCATTTAAATGATGGTCCAATAGCATGGCATGCAGCTTGGTCAAAGAATCTCTGCACACGCTGAACACACGCTGCAACACACAAAGCTGTCTCACACATGCATGTACATGCATGTGCTGTCGTCCGTCACAAGGGACCCTATGCCGACCGTCCCACTCACTTAAGTGATGTTCATCACTTTCTCTTTAAATGCAGAATAGCATTTGCTTCGTTCCCACTTCAAAAATTATCTCTGTTTTCTCTGTGATATTCAAACTTCCACTGAGTGCCCATTTATTCAAATTTTCTTCTCATCTTCCTTTCAAACTTCACATTTATTTCCATTTACTACTCATTCAATCCATTTCCAACTTTCACACCCCTATATAATCTCACCGCAACAACAAAACCATAACCATCCTTCTGCTATTTCTTTTACAAAACTTTTCTATACTTTCTGCAGAACAATTGTTATGGCCAACCTCAACAATCAAAACGAAGCCGAGTTCCCTGGTGTCATTTTCTGGAACGAAGAAGAGGGTGAAATTCAACGCAACCGTTACCGAAGTTTCTCTCAGAGAGGGGTGGTGTCATCAAGATTCGCCCATATCGAAAGTTTACAAAGTTTGGGGCTGTTTGACAACGGTGTGCGAATATTGCTCAATAAAACGGGTTTAGAATTCGTAAGCACACTAGACTTCCCCACATACGAGGCGTTAACCTTGGAGTTTCTAAGTTCGTATATTTACAACACACCCACTGACGCTTCTCACAACCTCATTGGAACCGCTACCTTCCGACTATTCAACCGAGAGTACACCATGAATCAAGACAACTTAAGTGCGATCTTTCAGTTCACACGCATTGAGGGAGTCAATTATAGAATTCCGCCCGAGCTTGATTGGCAAAGAACATCGAATGATATATGGAGACGAATGTCCGTTAACGAAAATGTCGCTCCCGACATGCGCTTTTCTTCTCAAATTCATAATCCGGTCATGCGTTACTTCCACCGCATCTTAGCCAACACTATCTTCGGAAGGACCAACAGCAACAAAGTCAATGGCAAGGAGTTATACTTCTTTTATTGTGCTTTTGCCAACCATCGGATCAACGCCAGCACTTTCCTCATGTCTCACATTCAAGCTCTTGTGTCAAGAGAAGGAAACACACCATTCTGTGTAGGAAGGCTTGTCACTGGTATAGCTCGAGCCATCGATCTGAACGATAGGCTAGAAAATATGCCGTCTCTACCAGCCGTTTTCATGGACATCAACAACTGCAGAGCTGGTCGCCTCATCAAGGCAAGACAGAACAGAAGATTCAACCCCATGGTACGAAACAGGGAAGTTTGCAGTGTGATATTGCCAAACAGCGAGATCACCAGGATAGACCGCAGAAACAACTGGATCTATGATCTCGACGCACTTGCTCCTGGTGAGAACATACAAGATAATCAAAACAATGCAGGTAATGTGTATGAAATCGAACAGGAATTGGATCAAGAAGAGCCTCAGCCTAGTGAAAACCCCCAACCTAATCCTGAAAATGTTGCTGGATCATCTGGACATCAACCTCAGAGAAGGAATCAACCAGTCACACTGGATGACGTATATAGAGAGATGATACGCAACCACGAGGAAGAAACTCAGTGTCATCAGAGGATTGAGGTGGGGAAGAATGAAATGATGACGCTGATGCGTCAAATGCAAAGGGATCAACACGATTATGCATATTGGAATGATCAAAGCATTGCAAACCTCACGGAAGAAATGCATGGTTTGACATACCGTGTTGAAGGCTTACACGAGTATGTGTATCATGCTGGGAAAGTTCCGCCTAGAGACGATAATGAATGGCGAAGAGGAGGTAGAGCACGTGACTGAGGCCGAGCACGAGGAAGAGGAAACGAGTAGTGAGTTTTCACCGTTTCCACCAACAAAGTCGCATTGAGGATAACGCAAAGTTTAAGTGTGAGGGAGGAAGATTCCTGCTTTTCTTTTTATTTTCGGTAGATTTATATTCCTAGTATTTAATTTCCAGTATTTCTAGTTATCACCCTAAAAAAAATATTTTACTTTCCTGTCATTTCAATCCATGTACTATAAGTTTAATATATGCGAGTATCTTTCAGTTGTCGAATTCTCCATCTACTTGAACCATAAATTCTTTTTATGCATAAGCCTGACACGCTCGAAAAGTACAAAGATACACTATTTAAAGATATGTTTGAACTGAAGAACTATTAAACAAAATTGCTACAGTCTTGACACTCTAGAACCCCGATTTATGCAAGATCAATTTGAGTAACTATTATTCCAAGTCTTTAACCTCTAGCTTTAAAGTAGCTTCGAGTAGTTTATTCAGCAGTCAGCACTGTCTTAAACACAAACTACATAGAGAGACGATGAATATAAGTGAATGATCCTGAAAATTTTTCAGTAAAAAAATTAAAAGATTGCACCGACTAAGCTAGGTGACCCTCACCCGGTCATTTAACCCAAAGGATGTGGATCTCGCAATCAATAAAGAAACCTATTGTCGGTTGGTTCAAAAGCATCTGGTATTGAACCCGGTAGGGCGAATTACGATTCAATCCCCCACAGCTTACAATTGGTAAAAGAAGTGGGTACCACAAAAATGTGCCGGAGCCCCGTGTTAATAAGGATCAGAGTCCCTAACCGGTTACTCTACTATGTGCGTGTGAAAGTAAAGGGCTTAGTGTGATTGCGCTAGAATGAAAACAAGTAAAATCTAGCAAAAGGATCTAGATGAGCTATTGTAGCGGCGGAAAATTTGAGTTTAAGCCATTTATTAACTTAATTCGTTAAAAAGCAAGAGTCGCCACCGAACTTTTTTTATTCCAAAATAGGAAAGGGAAAAAAACTCGAAAAAAACCACAAAAAGAAATCTGGATACGGGGGTTGGTTATGCAAGGGGAAGGTGTTAGCACCCCTCACATCTGTGGTACTCCACAGGAACCTTTTGAAAATTTGTGTTTGAAAGTTAAAGCGTTTTTGTTTGCTAAAAAGAAAGAAATAAGAAAAAGGTTATTTACAAAAGAAAAAGGGTATTTACAAATGTTTGCTCGACAAGACATTGTGTCTTGTGCCTATATACCTCCTCAGTGCAATGGAGAAGTCAGATCATTTGTAGTTCTGCTCAAAAGTTTTGAAAAGGTTTTATTAAAAACAACTTTTTAAAAGAAAAAGAGTGCAAGTGCACAAAAGAGTTTAAAGAAGATCACATGACAAAAGTCAAGGTTTTATTATGAAAAGAGTTTTGAAAACATGTCAATGGCGGTGCGCAAGGCACTCGACTTACAAAGAGTTGGTTGGGGGCTTGGTATATGGACCAAGTAATGCGGGAGTGGACATTTTATTAAAAGAGGAATGAAGTAAATGAAAACATACGAGCTCATACAGGTAAAATCCATACAAACAAGCATAAGGGTTCAAACATAAAGGAATGAACATGAAAGAGGTAAAGTAAGAGTGTACGTGAACTAGTCAAAGACTAGCCTCTAAACGATCAATCAGAATGATTAATCGAGTAGGTCATCTGTAAGAAAGCCTAGTCTCAAGCCGTGCAAGTGTGCATGTGTAGGTACGGTTGATGGCGATGCGTGAAGTGCAATCGACTTATGGAAGAAAACGACTAATAACCTAATATTCTTTTATTTTGAAAAACGGTTAAAAGCATGCAAGCAATAATAATAAAGCGGTAAAGGAAAGCGATAAAATTATTACAAGGCCTCGGGGATGGGGGTTACAAACTTAAACGAATGGGGATGAAAATCAACTACTAATTATTACAACCCAATTGAAAATTAAAGCTAAATATAAAAATAATATATACAAAAATTAAAATATAAATGTCCACAATAAAGCCCTCAAAGATAGTAGTACCTCACAAAATAAGAAACGGTTAGTCACGGATATAGGAAATGATGCATGAAAAATGATAAGGAAATATTAACAATTATAATCAAGATTAACTAAAAAACATATTAAAATTCTAAAAGAAAATAAAAATTAAACAACATATTTTTGTATTTTTAAGTGAGAAAAATCTAATAAATCTAACACATATTTTTTTGTATTTTTATTAATTAAAAATAAAGGAATTAACAAGTAATAATAAAAAACAACTAAGATCTAATAATGAAAAAAGAAAAAAACAAATACTAGCCCAAAAGCATTTTGAGGAAAAGAAACAGCCAGGGGTGTAAATATGGTAATTCGCTGTGCTCTTGAATTCAGGATCAAGCCCAAAATAAAATGAAAACAGCCTCAAAAGGGAGGTGTGAAACACTGGCAGGCAGTTGCATATGGAAAAACGGTTGGGCTTTGAAATCAACTTAATCCCAAGTCAATACTAAAGCCAAGAAAACCCTAAAATTTACACAACTGGATCCGCCTCCTTCTCATTGTTTCATTCGGTCTCCTCTCTTCTTCAATCACGTTTCTTTCTCTGTTTCAAAACTAAACCCAACCTCTGTTCTATCTCCATGTTCAAATAGAACACCAACAACAAAACCTCAACATAATCTCTCAACCTCACTCTGTTTTTACGCTCAATACACTCCCTCAAACAAAAATTTTGAAGGTTTGTAGGTGAAATGGTGAGATGATTGTATCTTTTGGTTCTTTATTTGATGAAGATGATGTAAGTTAATGATGATGAAGGATTTGTGATGTGGTTTCAGTTTTGTGTGAATGAAGGTATTTGAAAGCTTTTGAGTCACAAGTTTTTTTTTGGTTTGGAGGAAGAATTCTGTGAAATCAATTTGGCAGCGTAACAGTGATTTTTCTTCCTCCTTTTCTGTGAACTGAAGCAGTGTATATATAGAAATTGGAGAGTGAGGGCATATGAGGCATTTCATGAGAGGATTGGGAATCAAATTTGTTAGAGAGTGTGAGAAAAAACGCGTGAGCAGAGGAGAGAACTTGGGAGGAAACGCAAATTTCATGAGCTGCAAAAATATTGTTATGGTTTTTGTTTTATCTGAATTTCTAGAAGAGGATGAATACTTGTGTGGACCCCAATTTCTTTTTATTTGTTGATTTTGTATTTGCTGATGAAAGAAGACGAGAAAGCGTAAGAAGCATGGTGAGGTCCCAACAACTTTGAAATGTATTAACAAAAGGGCTTGCAGATCTAATGACAATTGGGCTTGACATAGTTTGAAGACTTTGAATATTGGCTTGGATTGATCAATTGGCTAATGGGCCTCGTAACCTTGAACCAACTACTCTTGAATTGAATTGGATTTCCCATTCTCTATTTTGCACCTATTAAAAAAAGACAAAACAAAATAACAAAATAAAAGTAATAATAATTGATTTTAAATTCTAATAAAAATTCAATCTAAAGTCTAAATTGAATTAGAATTAAAATTAAAATAAGAAAAAGAAATTGTGAATGAACACTAGCTATAAAATCAAATGAAAATGCATGTAATGAATGTGTATATATATATATATATATATATATATATATATATATATATATATATATATATATATATATATATATATATATATATATATATATATATATATATATATATATATATATATATATATTGATTTTTTTGAATGAATATGATGCTACATTTTTTTTCAATTTTTTGAGATAAAATAAGAATACTAAATGTAAATGATGCAGATAAAAAAGTCGGGGAAAAATTTAGGGTACAACAGCTATAATAGCATGATTCGAATTGGTTTGCATAAGTTGGAGTTGTTTAGTGTCACCACTTTGTCTCTAGCAAAGTATCACTGCGACCGCGTACGAATCGAGATGATTGTCATTCATATGTAAAACCTTTTTCTTTGATTGTTTGCTTCAGGGCAAGCAAAGTTCAAGTGTAGGGGAGTTTGATAACACGAAAACGTATCGTATATTTAGCTTAATTTACATGTATTATTGTTTTATTTTATTTCGATTTTATTACTTTATTTTGTATTATGCCGGTATTTCGTATTTGTTTCAGATATTTATTAAATCAGGGCTCGCAAAATAAATGATCAAATAAAGGAGCCAAAATGAAGAGAAAATTGCTAAAAGGACGCTTGAATTGATGGGGGTGCAAATAAGAAGAAAGAGGCCCACCATCAATGCTGCAAAGCCAAAAGCCCAACACAAGAAGAGAGCACGTGACGAGTGGCACAAGGAAGGCCATGCCGTCCGTCACGCCCCCCTCCCTGCCGGTCGGAAAGATACGTTCGTCAAAGCCCAGTTTTCTCTCCACCTATTTCTCCTCCAAAAAGCTTGCTACTAAGACGAAAAGAATCCAAGTCCAAGAATCTGAAGCAACTTTATAAATACCCAGCAAGACCAATTGAAAGGGTTACGAAATTTACCCTATTACCATCATTTTATTTTCTGCAACTTCAATTTCTATTTCAGTCTACTTCTTCAAGGCCACTTTCTGCAATAGATTTCCACACCGAAAATACTATTGCAATTCAGTTACCTTTTAAGCTTCAAATTTAGTTTTCAGTTTTAAGATTAGATTTAGTTTCAGCATTTATTTCCAGTCCCGGATTCAAGAATCGGTGCTGCAAGATTACAATTTTGAGTCTGCAATTTAATTCAGGTTTATTTATTAGCATTAATTATTATCTACTGTTCATGTTAATTTATCAAGTAATGTCCGGATTAATTTATACATGTTATATCTGTTATGATAAATCTATCAAAATAATGTCCGACTAAATATCCATTATCGGTATGTAAAGTCATATAACTGAGGGAATCTAGTGACGCTATCGACGTGATTTATTAACGGAAATTTATTTATCTGGTTATAATTTCTAATGCTTAATTAAACTGTTTTGTAACGAGAGTTAAAAACGATAGAAGTTAGGATCAATATAAACGAGAGTTTGAGGTTTTAACTGGACAGTAGGAATTAAGCATTAACCTTAAATACAACGAGAGCGCTTTAAGGTTAATTAGTCTTCATTTTTTTTCAAAAATCATTTTAAACTTTAATTGATACAGCGAGAGAGCTCACTTATGTTTAATAATGAGATCATAATCAATAAACACGAGAGTGTGAGAGAAGGTTTTTTAAACTAATGATTTCTACAGAAAGGTATTTTTAAATTACGATCCGCGTCGATAGTTTACTAGATCTCCGACGTCCGACTATTACATACTGATATTATTTCCCTTTTGATTTAATTTAATTCTATTCATTTATTTCCCCCGTTTGATCTTAATCAATCAAACGATAGCCTTATATTTACGTAGTGACAATTAACTACATTAGGTCGATTCTTAGTCCTTTGGGTTCGATATCTTTTAAAACTATGCGATAAACTGTGCACTTGCAGTCATAATCACAGACATACCCCACTTTGTCACGATCACCAACCATTATCTCTGTAACACTCAGACAATCTTCTTCTGCTTCAGTAGACTGAGCGGTGTGAGCATACCCATTTCCAAGTGGAGTATGTCGGATTTTCTTTTGAGGAAACTTCCAATCTTATGAACGGAGAGACTCGTTGTCGGAGACACTTTTGAGATCACCCTCTTCTGTATTATGATCTTGCTCTTCTCCCAAGATGGCATTGACTAGGTATGTACATTCCCAATCGGTGGCCTCAGAAGGTGATTTGGGGATATAATCCTCAACGATGACTTCACCAGACGGTGATGATGAATAGCAAGGCTTGAGTATCTCTTTTGGCTGAGCAAAGTACTCGTGATCACTGTCCCACCCATTTTGAACAATGTCTCCAAGAGAGATTTTTGAACTTTCAGGAGCGGAGTACTCCACCATGTAGTCAAATTTTCCGCTTGGTTCTCCTAATGTATCCCAGGTTTCTTCGGGGATAGAAGGAACTCTCTCTGATGAACCATGACTTTTGGTGACGAGGCTATTGACAACTTCGTCACTGCTTGGTTGAGTCTTACTTCCAGATCCTTCAGTCGGATAACAAAAAGGTGAATCAGACTCTGCTAAGGAAATGTATCCTGATATGAGAAGTAGGATAGACATTCCTCTTAAAAATTCTCATCGGTGTTTTCTGTACCAATGGTATTGACTGTTTGTTGAACAGGTTAAAGAATACCTTTGCTGCAGAAAGTTTCTTGAATTGGGAAAACTACCTCTTTTCCTTGGATAGCCTTTGATAATGTTGGAGGAAATCTAACTCCTGTTCTATTTTTGTTGTTGGTAGGAATCTTAATGTGCTCCCAACCATTGGTAGTGCCATCCTTTACAACTTGGATTGCATCTTTGTAGGAAGAAATAGATGCTGCTTTCTCCTTACTCTTTTCCTTGTCCAAGGAAATTGCTTGGAATTTAGTTCCAGCAACTTATTTTGGTTCTATGTCGGAGAATGACGACAGGCTAATGACAATCAGAGCTCGTTCTCCATATACGGTTACCAATTTGTCATTTTGTATGAACTTTAATTTCTGATGAAGTGTTGAAGTAATTGCCCCAGCTTCATGAATCTATGGGCGAACTAGCAAGCAACTGTATGTTGCCTGGATATCCATAACTTGGAAAGTGATTTAGAAAGTTTGAGGCCCAATTGTTATGGGAAGATCAACCTCTCAAAAACTGACTTTCTAGGTCCATCGAACGCCTTGACGATGACGTTATTGTCCCTTAATGGAAAATCCTTGAATGATAACCTTGACAAGGTTGATTTGGGCATGATTTTGAGAGAGGATCCATTGTCTATTAAGACCCCTGTGAGAACATCACCCGTGCATCTGACTGAGATGTTGAGTGGCAAGTTATGACCCACTCCTTCTTCAGAAAGATCTTCATCACAGAAACCCAGATTAGTTCCTGCGGAGATGTTGGCAAAGATGTTGTTGAATTGCCCTATGGTAACACCAGGTTCTACGAAAGCTTGTTCCAAAACTTTCTTTAGAGCTTCCCTATGAGCCTCAGAACTCAATAGTAGGGAAAGCACAAATATCCTAGATGGAGTATGTAGCAGTTGATCTACAATGTTGTATTCACTCCTCTGGATTAATTTCAAGATTTTATCATTTTCTTTCACTTGAGTAGAATTGGTCGGATGATTGTCTTGCTTATGTGGTACTTCTTCCGAAGGTTTCTCCACACTTTCTGTTGTTTTGTTGAAGACTCGTCCACTTCTAGTGACTCGACTAACATCAGCAATGTTAACAACAGACAATAATGGTATTTCCTTACCATTTTCAATGAATGTAGCATTGTACTTGTATGGTATAGCCTTGTTGGACTCATACTGTACAGGACCTAGTAAATAGA
Organism: Vicia villosa; assembly: GCF_029867415.1. Taxonomy (NCBI): domain Eukaryota; kingdom Viridiplantae; phylum Streptophyta; class Magnoliopsida; order Fabales; family Fabaceae; genus Vicia; species Vicia villosa. Next base: position 361,364 of record NW_026705798.1, on the reverse strand, counting down.
TGACTAATGGAACAACTACGGTCTTCCTGCTATCATACTCAACTTCCATTGGTTTGATTTGATTAATTTGAGGAGATACGATAAAGACTTCATCATCTTCCCTGTTGGCAAGAACTGTAATGGTATTGTCGTCTATTAACTTCTGAATGTCATTGCGGACGCACAAACATCTTCGTGAATGTCTTCGACAAATTTTGCATCTACTATAAGGATGGAAATTTGTTCCAAAGTAAGCTAGTCCATTTAAAGTTATATGGAATCTGACTACCGATCCTTCGAGATCTTCAACTATGTAGATCTTGTATTCTCCTGGACATCCTTGAACCATGTTGATGTCATATTCAATTTTGACTCGAATGTGTTGAATCCATCCTAAATCCATTTGCTCTTGCAACGCAGCTTGAACTACAACACATCCTTGATTATTCTTAAGGGAAATTTCACATGTGAAGTAGTTGTGAGGTGGTATGTGGCCATACCCAGCTTTTCTAGCATGCATTCTAACGAGATTTTCCCCTATCTGATGAATGTCGAAGATTTGAATGACATTGGAGTGTTGATCTACCATATTTACCGAAGCTTCTTTATGTTGCGACAAAGGATTTACTTGAACATTAGGATTAGTATCTTTGAAGGATAGCACTCCACACTTTACTAATCTTTGAACGTCGGCCTTGAAACTGAAACAGTTCTCAATAATGTGACCTAGTTCTCCCTGATGATAGGGACAAGATTGGTCAGCCTTGAACCAAGGTGAAGAATCCTTTGGAGGATTTGGAGGACAAATTTGAGCAGCAACTTCACGCCATCTCTGAGCGTATTGTTTGAAACTCTCTTTATCATTTTGAGTCATGGCCCGGAGTTGATCTCTGTCGGGATCCATATCCAGATTGTACTTTTACTATTTGACGAAGGCCTCTCCGAGGTCTCGAAAAGTACGAATCTCTGAATTGTCCAAGTTCATGTACCATTTGAGTGCAGCGCCAGTCAGGCTGTCTTGAAAATAATGAATGAGCAATTGTTGATTATTAGTTTGAGTTGACATCCTTCGAGTGTACATCACTAGGTGACTTTGTGGGCATGAATTCCCTTTGTACTTCTCGAAATCTGGTACTTTAAATTTGCGAGGAATCCTAACATTTGGAACCTGATAAAGGTCTGCAGCGTTCTTTACAAATAGATCTTGTCCCGGAAGAGTCTTAAGTTCCTTCTGCATTTGCGGAAATTGTTGCTGGAACTCGTCCAATCTTTCATACACGCCAGCGTCCTCACTGGGAGCGTGATGATACACTTGTCCGCCTGGAGGAGGAAAAGTATGCACAAATGGCTATGAAGAAGTCATGATGGCAGCATATCTTGGTATCTCAACATTCTGTTGTGTATAACCCGTAGTTGTTGCTCTTGGGATTTCCATTTCCAAAGGTCTGTAACCTTCCGGTGGGTGTATATCCATTGTAACTCTTGGAGCTTCAGAATTTGGGGGTATGTACCCTTCTAGAATGAAGTTAGGTGGCATTCCCCAAGGTCGGTTGGGTGGCATGGAATACTGAGGAATAGGAGTAGAAAAAATCTCGGAAACCATAGTCCCTTGTGGTTCTTCTGGCGGCGGTCGACTTTGTGCAACCACTAGGGATTTTACCATGCTGTTGAGTCTTTCAACATATTCTTTTAGAGTAGTGACCTCTTCTCCGAGTTCTCCATTCTCTTGCTCTAAGTCGTCCATTCTTTTCTTGCGACTTGAATGAGTGTTGTATGAATGAGACAGCTTGAATGCTTTTCTTCCCCTCCTTCTCCTCCCCTCTTTTTGGAGTAAGGAAAGTGATGATTAAGACCACGACAATTCTCGTGTAAGTGTTATGACTAATGTGATGCATGATATGCAATTAAAGAAATGTTTTTCAAGGAAACACCATAATTACATTGTAAAACATCAAACTTTTTATTCATAAAATGAAACACCGTTTTTATAAACTTTGAAAAGGGAAATACAGAGAAATAGAGAGAAAGGACACTAAAACTTTGATGAAGAACCAACTTCTCATTCTAACATCTTCTTCTTTTTATTCATAAAGTGAAACGCCATTTTTACAAACTTTGAAAAGGGAAATATAGAGAAACAGAGAGAAAGGACACTAAAACTTTGACGAAGAACCAACTTCTCATTCTAACATCTTCTTCTGTTTCTTGAGTTGAGCATTTTCTGACGTGAGCTGACCGATGATCCAAGAAGCAGGAGGGATATATTGAGAAAGTGGCGTTTGTGTCACTTGTTAGACGCTAGTCTTAAGGTTCTAGAGGGGGGTGAATAGAACCTTAGAATTTATTCGGATTTCCTTTTTAAAAAAATATTGCGAAAGCGTTTCGGATCGACTCGCGTATATTCTGAACCGCTACTGGAAGTATTATATATGTTTTTAAACCACAAACTTATTATGATGTGATGATGAAACTTTTTGGAGAATCAATAAGTTACATCTTAATAAATCGTTTATGTGATCGATTAATAACTTGTTTTCAATGGCTTTGATATATGATAGAGGCAATATATCAAACACTTGGTGATAATGTCCAAATTGACTTATGAATCAAAGTGTGATGACTTGTGATGTTTATGCAGAATGTTGTCACACAAGTTTAACACTTGATACGTTAATCAGTTTGCAATTATGACCAGAAATAAGCGTAACGATAGCTAAAAGATAAAAGCAATAAGAACACGATATTTGTTCAGGCAGTTCGTCGATCGTCCTCGCTACAACTACATTTGCCCCCAGTTCCAAACGGGAATTGGGATGTCTTTCATTATGATTGAAAACAGTTTGTACAAAGAAGATAACAAAGCAATAACGATAAAATAATTATGTTGATTCTTTGTATCTTCTTCCCCTTGATCTTGATCCAGATCAAGTATCCTCCAAGAGCTTATTGTTGATTCCCTTTCTGCAGTGTTGTTAATTGCTCGAACCCTTGTTCTTCAATCTTCACACTCAGTTGAATCCTTGATGAAGCCTCTTGATAAAACCCCCAAAATTCACCAATCTTGGAGGACAAAATCCGCATATTTTATTCACCAAAAACCCCACAAATCTTCACCCACTGGGAATCCTCAATTCCTTTTCATGGACGCTATCGATCTTGATCACAAACCCTCAACGCAAAAATGATTGTGTGTAATTGAGTTGGAGATAAGTTGAAGAACGAAGATGAGAAGCCTTTGGGTATCTTTCAGTTGTTAGTGTTGCTCTTGAATAATTAACAGAAAAAGATATATATAGGTGTTGGTACAGTTGATGCAGAGCAAACACATAATTTGGCAAATTTTGAGGAGATAGGTCGACCTACTTCATTGATTGGGTCGACCTAAATGGAGCAGATTCGACCAAGTTATGATTGTTGCCACTTGGGTCGACCTGTTGGGGCTTTGGGTCAACCTAATATCAATTGGAACTGGTTTTTGTGATTTTTCTTCAGTTTAGGTCGACCTAGGTACTTGGTTGAGTCGGCCTAAATGGAACAGAAATGAATCTTATTTGTTTGCTTCAGTTTGAGTCGACCTAAGGAGTAGCTGGGTCGACCTAACTGATACAAATTCATATACTGAGTAAATGAAGCTTTATAGGTCGACCTGAACATATGGTAGGTCGACCTAAAGTGTCCTAGGTAGCCAAAATCCTACTTTTCCTTGAGTCATTCACTTATGCTATGGTATTTGTTCACTTATGATGTTTGCCATGAATCGAAAACTTCTTGATGAGTATAGGCTTGTACTTACATACTCCCCCTTTTTGATGATGGCAAACATCGTTTGAACGACGTAAAACTCCCTCGTGTTTGAAAGCGTAGGCTCCCCCGTACTAAGCTCCCCCGTACTCATACTCTCTCATATGTAAGCTCCCCCGTACTCATACTTTCTCATATACTCCCCCTTTGACAACATTAAAAACATCGAAACAAAGAGGGTAATAGGAGAAAACACACATAATAATTATAACAAGAAAACACACATACACTGTTAGAACAAGAATTGTTCTGATCAATAATCTTAGTTTTGATGATAACAATGTATATGAATTTTGCTCAAGATAATGTGGTACTCTAATCCTATGCAATTTCCTTTTCAGGAAATATATAAAGAGTAAGCACAAATCAGCGCTAAGAAGCTTTGACTCAGAAGGTTCAGTATGCAACTTCAGCACATGGTCTGGCAAGACATCAGAAGATGGTCAAGCAGAATCAGAACATGGTCTATTAGAAGCATCAGAAGAACTTGAGTTCAGAAGCAGAAGCACTGAAGTCATGGAATCACGCTCAGAAGCATATCAAGATCAGAAGATCAGAAGATGCTCTGCACCAAGCTGTTTGTACTCTGATGATATTCAACGTAGTATTTACAAAGAACAAATCAGAATCAAGTACTAGATGGCAAGCTACGCTGACTGACAAAAGGAACGTTAGAAGCTATTAACTGCAACGTCAGTAGTCACAGCAAACGCAAGGCTCGAGGTAGTTGACAAAAGAGTGAAACATTAAATGCAATGCTGTACGGAATACGCAAAGCATTAAATGCTCCCAACGGTCATCTTCTCAAAACGCCTATAAATATGAAGTTCTGATGAGAAGCAAGGTTACCAATTCTTAACAATTTCTGTGAATATTAACTTGCTAAAACGCTGTTCAACTCAAAGCTCGGAAACTTCATCTTCATCAAAGCTCACTACATTGCTGTTGTAATACTTTAGTGAGTCTAAGCTTAAATCTGTAAGAGAAATATCACAGTTTGTGATTATCGCTTTTAAGAAGCAATTGTAATACTCTTAGAATTTGTTTACATTAAATTGTAAAGGACTAGAGTGATCGGGTTGTGATCAGTATACTCTTGAGAAGTCTTAGAAGGTTTCTAAGCAGTTGTTACTAGAGTGATCGGGTTGTGATCAGTATACTCTAGAGAAGTCTTAGAAGGTCTCTAAGCAGTTGTTCCTAGAGTGATCAAGTTGTGATCAGAAGACTCTAGAAGACTTAGAAGTTGTCTAAGTGGAAAACCATTGTAATCTCGTGTGATTAGTGGATTAAATCCTCAGTTGAGGTAAATCACCTTGTATAGGGTGGACTGGAGTAGTTTAGTTAACAACGAACCAGGATAAAAATACTTGTGCAAATTATTTTTATCTTACGAGTTTTTGAAACTACACTTATTCAAACCCCCCTTTCTAAGTGTTTTTCTATCCTTCATACACATACAGTAGTATGATAAGCATAAGATTCAGGTTTAAGAAGCGTTATGATTACAAACACAATTGAAAGTCATATGATAAAAAAAAACATAAAGTTGACATGATATGAAATGCAAATGCGATGAACTGATGCAAATGCAATGGAATGACTTACGAATGTAAAATGTATGCTTGTTCTACCATGTGTGTGCCCAAACATGATATATATATATATATATATATATATATATATATATAAATGAGAGATTAGGAGAAGCATATATGAGGTCACTATAAACATGTTAATTGATAGCATATCACAAAATCAATAATATTTTTGGAAGTGAACAACAAACATGTTACCGCTTTCTCAATTTTCAGATATCTTGTCATCATGAAGTAAGGTGAAGTATATTCCTCTTGTCAATGTAGCACGATCCTTGATTGGTTGCATACTACCTTCACACTAAGAGAAATGTTAGCTTGAGCATAATTAATAGATAGAGTTAAAATAATTATATAAACAAAACCATATTTAGCTCAAATTACAGATATCCAATATCCCTAATTCTCTGCGAATGTTGAAGAACGGTTCGGTTGCAAGAGGTTTGGTGAAGATATCAGCTAGTTGCTTCTTGCTCTCTACATGTTCAAATATGACTTCCCCTTTTTCTACATGATCTCTGTCATACCCCAAAATTTACCCGATATAATCCACATCTTCTAATTTATTAAGGGTATTAAAAATTAAGAGCTATAGAGTTTAATATATCTATTATTAAACTCGACCTCTTATAAAATTCCCTTTATAAATTGGTTGAAATAAAAATAGGGGTTTGAATAGCAAGTATTTTGGGATCTAAACAGTGGACCCAAGTATTACAAAAATTCTATGTTTTTTGAAAAAAATCATTTGTGTTCTACTAACATTTGTTTTTATTTTTTTAATTTCAATTACTAACTAATATTAGGTAGAATTAGGATTAATTAGGTTTTTATTTTCTAATTAGATTTTATTAATTATATAATATTAGGATTATTAGTATTAGTTAAATATTATTATTATTATTATTAGGTTTTTTGGTTATTAGGTTAACAGGGCAACATGCCCATTAGGTGTAGAAAACCCTAATTGGGACTAGTATAAATATAACATTTTTCTGTAAACCAAGGGAGAGGAGAGGGGATTCGATACGGACCAAAAGAAAGAAAAAAAGGGAATTGACTTGTGGTACGAGTTTTGACAGCTAACCCTTATACCTTATTTCTTGACAAATATTACAGACAACTAAGGAGGAGGAAAAGAGACTTCTCTAAAAATTACTCTGTCTCTCTCAAGTGGTGGTGTTGGTAAAAAAAAGAAAACTGTTCATAAGGTGATGAGGGCACACCGCCGAATGAGAAAAGCTCCAAAAAAAACGCAGCAGTGATAAAAGGATTTCCGCCGCCACATCACCGCGCTAGTCACCGGCGCCGGATCTTCTCTCCACTGCCTTCATCGAGCCCAATCATCACTGACAACCACAGCCGCTGCAGCTAGCTCCACACGCAGCACAAGAGCCTTTCCGATCCCGACAAAATCAGCCACCGCCGCGAACCGTTCTGATCCGACTCCTCCCTCTTGGATCTCATTCACCTTCTTTACAACATTCTGCACTAAATGTTTTCAATTCTTTGTCAATTCATAAATTTATTCTCTTTGTGAAATAAAAAGGTTTTGTATAAAAACTATTGTTGAAGGTATTGGGGTGAAGGCAATCTGTGATTTTCTGAAAGAAATTCCACGAGGGAGATGAACACAGGGGCGCGGGCCTCTTCTTGTCCATTTGGTTTCTCTGGCTTAATTTATCTTAAATTATATTTGCGTTAAGAGTTTAACAGGTTGCCATCGCAGCAGGAGTGGTAAGAAGGTACACTAGCAAACGGAGGAGCCTGGGATCGATTCCCCCTGGCCACAGTATTTTTACTACATTGTTTATTTACGGATCCAGTATGCCCCTGGTGTGTGGCACACGATGCACCCTCGAAGGGAGGCCCTTGGATGATTCAGGAGTCCAGATCTAACGCACAAAGCTGAAGGTTCATCATAGACCTTCACAAGGCAACCATACAGAATCAAAACCAGGTTTTCCTTATGTTTTTTATTATTTTATTTAAATTACTTAGATTAAAGGTTAATTAACATTAACCAATATAATTAATTTATTTAATTAAGGGTAGAAGTAAAATTAGGAGTATGATTATAATTAATTAGGATTATACCGGTTAGGTTTATCCTCCCGATTATTTTGATTACTCGATTATTCGAGTTAATTTATTTTAATCAATATTAATCATAAAGAATAAAAACCCTATAAAGGTAATTAGAGTTCGTCCAATCCCATTAGTCTTCTAGGCCATAATAATAAGATTTAATTTATTATTCGCTTCGATTAAATCAATTGATCGCGGTGGGGAATAATCAGATAATCACTTAATTCTTAAACATAAATTAAAATAATATTTATTCTGCTTAGCAAATAATATTTATTCTGCTTAGCAAATAATATTTAAATCAATTGATCGCGGTGGGTAATAATCAAATAATAGTTTTAACCAAAGCTATTGGTTACGATGATTAGCATTTTCCCTTTATCAAAATTCGTTATTATTTGTAATCAAATCTATCGATTATGAGGAGTAACGATAATTAAAATATGCACATTTGCTATTCATGATAATCGAATCCATCGATTATAGTGGTTAGCAATCCTCCCTTTAATCCGTTAGCCATGATAATCAAACCTATTGATTATTGCAACTAATGGTAACAAATCAAATCAGGGTTGTACGCCCAAACATCTAAAATATTCGAACACATCAAACCAAAACTCCGGATTTTCATCCTTTTCAATCAGGCAAATCAAAATGCCTTTCAAATCACAAACTACGATAGGCCATTCAAAAAGCCTTCAAACACCTCCATATCAAATTTCAATTCAAAGGCGTACAACCCTGTCCCCGAACTACGTTGACTCTGATTCTCCCTAAGGAGATACGTAGGCACTTGGATAACCAAGGCGAGTCCCCTTCCCTCTAAATCTCATTTTTTTTCCTGATTCGTTCCCCTTAATTATTTAACCCTCGAAAGCATAAACCTTACCTTAATACTCTTAGCCATAACGCTGTTGACCTTAGATTCAAAGCCATAGGAAAGGGTTGAGGGTGCCTAACACCTTCCCTCGACCTGAATATAGTATCTTACCCTGATCTCTATACTGCGTAGGGTTTCCTATTCGCCCTTCAGAATAGGTGGCGACTCTAATCTTTAAAATTTAGGGCAGGTTGCTACAGCTGGCGACTCTGCTAGGGACACACTATAATGGTGAATTATTGTGCCCCTATAGGTTTTGGCAGGGTTTAGGTTTTTGGCAAACTATTTAGGTTTTTGGCAAACATTTTTAGGGTTTGGCTAATTTGCCAAAAATTAGGGTTTGTTTATATTTTTATATATAAATATTTAAAATTTTTTATTTTATTTATTTATTTATTTATAATTGCACCTTTTACATCAATTAAATAAATACCTGTTTATTTAAATAATATCTGTTTATTTAAATATTTGTTGTGTATCGCATTTTAAATTGCAAGCGGCCGGAGTTCGAGGTTAGTTTTAAATATTTAAATTTTATTTATTTATTTATCTTCCTTTGCAATTTCATTACTGCGGTTTAATTAAATATTTATTTAAATGAATATTTTTTATCTTTCTATTATATCTGTTGGGTTATTATATATTGTTGTTAAACCTAAGTGTGGGAGTTAACTTTGAGATCAGGGGGGAATCGAATCGCCTACGAGTCTCATTGATAACTCTACTCGGAGTGGGTTGAGTATTCGGAAATGTCCAAAACGAGGCTTGACTTTGTTGAGGGCAGGACTGGATACTTGGCTGATCTCTCCGAGAACCTACCCCAAAAATTCGAACCTCATGGATAAAATGAGTTGTTCTAAAATCCGAAGAGACAAAAAGTCTCGGAGGCTACGAACGACCCCATGAGACCTTCTAGAACACCCCCATAAAAAGGTAGGCTCCCTAGAGCCGCTACGTCGAACCTATGAACCTAGGACTTTTTTGCTTCTGTGCTCTTTATATGTTTGCAATTTATATACTTCGAATATCTATGCGTTTCAATTTTGCAGGTATCCCTACGTGGTCCCTAGCCTGTAGGGACTCTAATTTATAAGACCACGTCTTTCCCACGAAGGATATCACCGCATATGCATTCCCTAGCTTGTAGGGATTTTACTTTTATATCCTTGTATTTCTGTAACTACGTGTCCTTCCCATGAAGGACATTTCTATTAACGCACGTCGATTGGCCTCTCGATGGCCATGAGATATAGTGACTGTCTCGAACGGTCACTCTGTGCTTGCTTCTACGAACCCCCTAGCCAATAGGGATTTTCTTTTACGTCCATATGTTTTTACAACAACGTGTCCTTCCCCTGAAGGACATCCTCATTGGTACAAGTTGATTGGCCTCTCGATGGCCATGAGATTTGGTAACTGTCTTTGAATAGCCGCCAACTGCTGCCTTCTACATACTCCCCAAATCTAAGGGATTTCCCTTGGCATGTCATAACATTTATCTTGCAAAGATTTCACTAGGATCTAATTTCGCCTCTAAGGCTATCCCTAGGATTATACGTCACACATTTACATTGCATACAAGGAGCTATAACACAATGAGTCTCTCGCATACACATGCATTTGCATTTTCATGCATCCATACATCTACAATTACATTTACATTTCTATCTTCACACGCATCCACACTTACCGTGCTAGCCGATTTCCCGAGACTCGAAAAAAATCAAAAGGATTATAGACTATAGAGAAAGGAGAATAAATTATCGAGAACAAACTTGGTCTTACTAAGGAGAAGAGGATGCCTTGCACCATGCCTTCCACATGGCCATACCTTGTCGCAATAGGATTATATAAAGGTTATCATCGAGCAAGGATTAATTCAACAAAAGAGTTCCCTCATAGATGCACTCAAGGGGTATCTAGTCAAAAGGGGTTCGTCTTAGAACATATCAAAATTACGAGGACGCTCTACGATAACCTGGGGCATGGATTAGTCCAACTGGGGATAAAATCCTGAACAAAGATGCATAACTACGATGGAGGAAAGGCGACGTGTGTTAACTTCACGCCAAGGGGCAAAAGGGTCATAAGATATCTTTATCAATCTACAAACTCTGGAGGTTGCAAATGGTGTGATACTATCCTTAGGAAAAGCAAAAGAGGTTCAGTCAAAGGAAACTCATGAAGTTCCGATACGACAAAAACCCACCGCTAACAATTCATTCCCGACAGGTTTGACGTACCCAAAGAAGAATTCGAGATTACCCTTCACTTCTACAAGTCCATGAACTAAGGAGTAGGATATGGTCGACAAATTCACAAAGGGGATTGCCCCTGGGATAAATAGGTTTATCATTTCAAATTGTACTTCTATGACCACAAAGTGTTATTTGATGTAAAAACGTTGTACCTTTCGAATAGTATTTCAATAAAATAATCATGCATATTTTGAAATCAATTCATTCGCTTCATTCGCTCACTACTACGACTTTCCACTCGCACTATTCTATTCTATTTCAAAATTCAGGAGTATTAACAAACTTGAGGGAGAATGACGAATACAAATAACTAAGTCCGGCTAAACATATGCTTTCTAGGTAAGACCGAGCCGAGGATGTACAGGCATTATTTCAATTCCCAAACAGTGGAGATATAAGGATGTTAATCCCTCGTTACCCCCCTCGAGCCAGGAGTTGGAGTTTGTTTCTACTTTTCAAATAAACCTTGATTTTAACCAGGGGCAGGGTAGATTTCAATTAATTCAATGGTGTATGTTGGTTGTCAAGAGAATCAATCCATCCAAGCAAGGATTCAAGCAAAAGTTCAAGCATATCTTCTTCCTCGCATTCATCCAAGATTGAGGAAGCAATGGAGATAACATTCACAACAATATCCTTCCTCAATACATCATTCAAAGATCGAGGAAGTATCAAAGTCGAAGCTTGCAAATCAAAGTCAACATGGCAGTCACAACATTCAATATCCAAGGATCGAATCTCAAAAGTAGTATTCAAAAGAAAAAGGAGAAAAATGCCCACTAAGTCAAAATGGAAAATTTCATGAAAGGAAACAATAATGACTTAGGCAAAAATTAGGGCATCCCGATGGATCAAACTCAAAGGAGTTGGTTCATGCAAAAATAAGGGATAGAAAAAAAACAAAGGCGAAATACAAAGGATAATCATGTGACTGCTAAATCATCAAAGCTTTACATCAATGCTTGGATCTTCACAACATTTTCAACAATGCTTGGATCTCTACTAAGGTTTATGCTTAACATCAAAGTTGATTATCTTACAAACAAAGCACATTCATTGGATTAGGCGAATCTTAGGATCTGGAGGACATCAAGGAGAAAGGGGTGGGATAAATAAATTTTTGAGCCTTATATCCATTGTTTCTTAAAACATGAACCAGGCCAAGTTACAACACGCAAAAGTCCTAATTGAGGCAAGGTTAACCATGAAAGCATATTAAGCAGGATTTGTTATACTGACTCCTAAGTTTGTTAAAACCATTTCTAATCACTACGCTTCTTCAAGCATTCATTTCTAATCATTCAGTCTTAATTCATAACGGACCTTGATTTCAAAACTTGCATTTGCATTACATTGAAGTTACTTCTTAAAGGATACAACACCATCTACGAATATACACTTAGCAAAAGGCGATCATTTCTGATAAAGACTCTTGAATGGGGAAACCACGTCCAGAGGGTTTTCCTAAACAGGGGCATACAGCCAAACATCCAATTAACTGGGGGCATTCATCCTAAAGGTTCAATCGACTTGGGGCACCTCTCGAAGCAATAACAATCAGGGGCATGTCAAACATGGGAAGAATTCAAATTCAAAGGATAGAACACTATGGATAGCCCTCCATATCCTGGAGATCAAGGGCATACCCTTCAATTCAAACGTCGAAGCATATGACAAGGTTATTTCTCGGGGCACTCCCTTCATGGCTTGGAGATCATAGGCGTCTTTTCCACTAAACATTGGGGCATTGGATCTCAAATCCATAAGACGCACAACATAAGGAGAAGGCGTTCTCGCGCTTTACAACATCTGACAAATCTTTCTCCTAACTACAATCTTCAAAGTTCAAAAAATAGGTATTGGGGAATCGCGCTAGCATCCAACAACCATCCAACCTCGGTGAGCTATATACGCTTGGTTATCAACAACCTACCATTGGGGCATCATGCAAATACATACAAATCATGCATTACACACATTGGTCGATACATTGCACCACACCTTTTTAGGTAGTCTTCTTTAAGACAAATCCTACGGTCCTTTCTAGGAACCTCTTCAGGTAGTCTTTTTCAAGACATTCTACGAACCTTTTCAGGTAGCCTTTTCTAAGACAGTCATCGTCATCTCCAAGAACCTTTTAGGGTAGTCTTCTTTAAGACAGTCCTTTTCTAAGAACTTTTCTAAGTAGTCTTCTCTAAGACAATCATCGTTATTTCCAAGAACCTTTTTTAGGTAGTCTTCCTCAGGACATTCTTTTTCTAAGTACCTTTTTAGGTAGCCTTCTTTAAAACAATTTGGCATCCTTTTCAGGAACCTCTTCAGGTGGTCTTCTTTAAGACATTCTACGAACCTTTCAGGGTGGTCTTTTCTAAGACATTCACTGTCCTCTCCAAGAACCTCTTTAGGTAGTCTTTGTAAAACATCTTCAGCCTTTCCAGGTGGTCTTCTTTAAGACAAATTTCTATCCTTGCTAAGAACGTTTTTAGGTAGTCCTTCTTAAAGACATCCATCCTTTTCAGGGAGTCGTCTTTAAAGACATTCTTCATTCCCTGCTAAGAACTTTTTCAGGTGGTCTTCTTTAAGACAAATTTCTATACTTTCTAAGAACCTTTTTTCGGTAGTCTTTCAAGACATTGTTCAATCTTTCCAAGTAGTCTCCTTTAAGACATTCCTCATCCTTGATAAAAGCCTTTAACAGGTAGTCTTCTTCAAGACAAATGTTCATATCCATGCCAGAAACCTTTCCAGGTAGCCTTATAGAAGACATTACTTCGTTCCACTCAACATATGCATGAGCATAAGCATTATCCCGTACATCAAAACATCCAAGTCATTACCCTGGTACTAAACCATACCATCCGCCTACTTTCCGGTAACCTTACCGATGCCAGTAACCTTACTAAGATGTTCTTTCCAATCACCTGATTGATGTTTTCCGGTAACCTTACCGATGCCAGTAACCTTACTGAGATCTGAGATGTTCTTTCCAATCACCTGATTGATGTTTTCCGGTAACCTTACCGATGCCAGTAACCCTACTGAGATGTTCTTTCCAATCACCTGATTGATGTTTTCCGGTAACCTTACCGATGCCAGTAACCTTACTGAGATCTGAGATGTTCTTTCCAATCACCTGATTGATGTTTTCCAATAACCTTACCGATGCCAGTAACCTTACTGAGATATTCTTTCCAATCACCTGATTGATGTGTCCCGGTGAAATTTGTCCGAGCCAGGGCAAATGATCCAGATGGTGTAGGTGAAATTTGTCCGAACCAGGGCAAATGATCCAAATGGTGCAGGTGAGCTTGTCAGAGCTATGACAAGTAATCCAATTGGTGCAGGTGAGTTTGCGATAACCCTCGCAAATGATCCTAATGGTGCAGGAACCTTTCCAGGCAGTCCTCTTTAAGACGTATTCCATCCTTTCTAGGAGCTTTTCCAGGCAAAGGGGTTTTGCAAAGGGTTCTACAACAAGATTCCCAAAGGTTTCTTCAATTGGGTTTGTCACGTGAGTCCCTCGGCAGTGATATTCTCCAAAACATCAGCAATAACAATCAAAGGTGTTATCTTTCTTTTCAGAATTACTAACATACTTCAACTAACATAACTAACAATCATGCATCATTCAACTAACATACCTCATTCATACATTATGCATATACATACATGGCTCTCATTTATTTTGAGAAGCTCACTGCATCATGCATCGCATGCATCATGACATTGCATAAAATTCAGGTTGCCTTTTTAGGCCGTGCTACAATCAAATCACCTGGTCCCTATCAAAAGTGTTGGCTTCGCACTCTGAAAAATGGTATTCACCTCGGGTGGCATCTGTATGCCCATCTCTTCCAGAGCTTCTTCCCAACAAGTGCAAATTTCGGGGCATTCAATATTCAATCCTCTTCTACCGTTAGATCACGATAGGCAGACGTGCCTATCTGCCTCTTCAGGTTTAAGAAGATTGAATAGGGGCAGCTGTCATACCCCAAAATTTACCCGATATAATCCACATCTTCTAATTTATTAAGGGTATTAAAAATTAAGAGCTATAGAGTTTAATATATCTATTATTAAACTCGACCTCTTATAAAATTCCCTTTATAAATTGGTTGAAATAAAAATAGGGGTTTGAATAGCAAGTATTTTGGGATCTAAACAGTGGACCCAAGTATTACAAAAATTCTATGTTTTTTGAAAAAAAATCATTTGTGTTCTACTAACATTTGTTTTTATTTTTTTAATTTCAATTACTAACTAATATTAGGTAGAATTAGGATTAATTAGGTTTTTATTTTCTAATTAGATTTTATTAATTATATAATATTAGGATTATTAGTATTAGTTAAATATTATTATTATTATTATTATTAGGTTTTTTGGTTATTAGGTTAACAGGGCAACATGCCCATTAGGTGTAGAAAACCCTAATTGGGACTAGTATAAATATAACATTTTTCTGTAAACCAAGGGAGAGGAGAGGGGATTCGATACGGACCAAAAGAAAGAAAAAAAGGGGATTGACTTGTGGTACGAGTTTTGACAGCTAACCCTTATACCTTATTTCTTGACAAATATTACAGACAACTAAGGAGGAGGAAAAGAGACTTCTCTAAAAATTACTCTGTCTCTCTCAAGTGGTGGTGTTGGTAATAAAAAAGAAAACTGTTCATAAGGTGATGAGGGCACACCGCCGAATGAGAAAAGCTCCAAAAAAAACGCAGCAGTGATAAAAGGATTTCCGCCGCCACATCACCGCGCTAGTCACCGGCGCCGGATCTTCTCTCCACTGCCTTCACCGAGCCCAATCATCACCGACAACCACAGCCGCTGCAGCTAGCTCCACACGCAGCGCAAGAGCCTTTCCGATCACGACAAAATCAGCCACCGCCGCGAACCGTTCTGATCCGACTCCTCCCTCTTGGATCTCATTCACCTTCTTTACAACATTCTGCACTAAATGTTTTCAATTATTTGTCAATTCATTAATTTATTCTCTTTGTGAAATAAAAAGGTTTTGTATAAAAACTATTGTTGAAGGTATTGGGGGTGAAGGCAATCTGTGATTTTCTGAAAGAAATTCCACGAGGGAGATGAACACAGGGGCGCGGGCCTCTTCTTGTCCATTTGGTTTCTCTGGCTTAATTTATCTTAAATTATATTTGCGTTAAGAGTTTAACAGGTTGCCATCGCAGCAGGAGTGGTAAGAAGGTACACTGGCAAACGGAGGAGCCTGGGATCGATTCCCCCTGGCCACAGTATTTTTACTACATTGTTTATTTACGGATCCAGTATGCCCCTGGTGTGTGGCACACGATGCACCCTCGAAGGGAGGCCCTTGGATGATTCAGGAGTCCAGATCTAACGCACAAAGCTGAAGGTTCATCATAGACCTTCACAAGGCAACCATACAGAATCAAAACCAGGTTTTCCTTATGTTTTTTATTATTTTATTTAAATTACTTAGATTAAAGGTTAATTAACATTAACCAATATAATTAATTTATTTAATTAAGGGTAGAAATAAAATTAGGAGTAGGATTATAATTAATTAGGATTATCCCGGTTAGGTTTATCCTCCCGATTATTTTGATTACTCGATTATTCGAGTTAATTTATTTTAATCAATATTAATCATAAAGAATAAAAACCCTATAAAGGTAATTAGGGTTCGTCCAATCCCATTAGTCTTCTAGGCCATAATATTAAGATTTAATTTATTATTCGCTTCGATTAAATCAATTGATCGCGGTGGGTAATAATCAGATAATCACTTAATTCTTAAACATAAATTAAAATAATATTTATTCTGCTAAATGGTTTTAACCAAAGCTATTGGTTACGATGATTAGCATTTTCCCTTTATCAAAATTCGTTATTATTTGTAATCGAATCTATCGATTATGAGGAGTAACGATAATTAAAATATGCACATTTGCTATTCGTGATAATCGAATCCATCGATTATAGTGGTTAGCAATCCTCCCTTTAATCCGTTAGCCATGATAATCAAACCTATTGATTATTGCAACTAATGGTAACAAATCAAATCAGGGTTGTACGCCCAAACATCTAAAATATTCGAACACATCAAACCAAAACTCCGGATTTTCATCCTTTTCAATCAGGCAAATCAAAATGCCTTTCAAATCACAAACTACGATAGGCCATTCAAAAAGCCTTCAAACACCTCCATATCAAATTTCAATTCAAAGGCGTACAACCCTGTCCCCGAACTACGTTGACTCTGATTCTCCCTAAGGAGATACGTAGGCACTTGGATAACCAAGGCGAGTCCCCTTCCCTCTAAATCTCTTTTTTTTTTCCTGATTCGTTCCCCTTAATTATTTAACCCTCGAAAGCATAAACCTTACCTTAATACTCTTAGCCATAACGCTGTTGACCTTAGATTCAAAGCCATAGGAAAGGGTTGAGGGTGCCTAACACCTTCCCTCGACCTGAATATAGTATCTTACCCTGATCTCTATACTGCGTAGGGTTTCCTATTCGCCCTTCAGAATAGGTGGCGACTCTAATCTTTAAAATTTAGGACAGGTTGCTACAATCTCTTAGGAAGTGATGCCTTATTTCGATATGCTTGGTTCGTGAGTGTAGAACAGGATTCTTGCTTAAGTTTATGGCGCTTATGTTGTCACACATGATAGGTATTCGATCAAGCTTAATGCCAAAGTCAATAAGCTGCCGCTTGAGCCACAATATCTGAGCACAACAACTTCCGGCAGCTACATATTCTGCCTCAGTTGTAGATAACGCGACTGAAACTTGTTTCTTGCTGTGCCAACTGATCAATGAATTTGAAAATAGATGACATGTGCCACTGGTGCTCTTTCTGTCAGATTTGCATCCAGCAAAGTCGGAGTCGGAGAATCCCACCAAATAGCATTCATTTCCCTTAGGATACCATAGACCATATGTAGTAGTTCCACGGAGATATCGTAGAATTCTTTTGACAACCTTTAAATGTGATTCCTTTGGGCACGATTGGTATCTCGTGCATATGAATACACTAAACATAACGTCCGGTCTTGAAGCCGTGAGATACAATAGTGAGCCTATCATGCCTCGGTACAGTTTCACATCAACTTCTTTACCATTTTCATCCTTGTCTAGGTTGCTCTTGGTTGCCATAGGTGTGTCAATCTCCTTTGCCTCACTCATTCCAAATCTCTTTAGCAATTCTATGCAATACTTGGTTTGACTAACGAAAGTCCCATGACTGAGTTGCTTGATTTGTAGACCAAGGAAGAAATTCAATTCTCTCATGAGGCTCATCTCAAATTCACTCTGCATAAGCTTAGAAAATTCTTTGACAAGTTTTGCATTAGTTGACCCAAATATTATATCATCTACATAAACTTGAACCAAAAGTATATCTTTATCTTTTCTTTTAATGAAGAGAGTAGTGTCAACTTTACCCCTAAAGTATCCTTG
Source organism: Vicia villosa (assembly GCF_029867415.1). Taxonomy (NCBI): domain Eukaryota; kingdom Viridiplantae; phylum Streptophyta; class Magnoliopsida; order Fabales; family Fabaceae; genus Vicia; species Vicia villosa. Next base: position 343,308 of record NW_026705798.1, on the reverse strand, counting down.
ACTAAGTAGAAATTTGCTTAAACGTTCATACCAAGCCTTAGGGGCTTGTTTGAGACCGTATAAAGCACGTTTCAACTTATAAACATGTATTGGATACTCGTAATTTTCAAAACCGGGTGGTTGAGCCACATAGACCTCTTCATTAATATAGCCATTTAAAAAGGCACTTTTAACGTCCATTTGAAAAAGCTTAAAGTCTTTTGAGCAAGCATAAGCAAGTAAGAGACGAATTGCCTCAAGACGTGCTAAGGGAGCGTACGTCTCTTCATAATCAATACCTTCCTCTTGATTGTAACCTTGAGCTACTAATCTAGCTTTGTATCTAGTAATAACTCCATTTTCATCAAGTTTGTTACGAAAAACCCATCTAGTACCGATTACTTGATGTTCTCCCAGATGAGGGACAAGGTCCCATACATCATTCCGTTTAAACTGGTTTAATTCTTCTTGCATGGCCATTAGCCAATGCTCATAAAGTAATGCGTCCTTTGCGTTTTTCGGCCAAACTTGTGAAACAAAAGCAAAATGATGACAAAAGTTACTTATCTTGGAGCGCGTTGTGACGCCCTTTGAGATGTCACCTAATATGTTGTCGATTGGATGATCTTTCACATTTGTCCAGGCCTTAGGAAGTTCTTCATTATTTTAGATGCTTTCTTTTTCAACATTATCATAAGATTCATCTTTCTCTTCCTTAGCATCTTCCTTTTCAATAATTTCACTTTCTTCTTCCTTTTCTTTGACAATATCTTCAGTAGATGGGCCTGCACTATCAAAAGATATACCTTTCTCGACACATTTTGAGTAAGATTCATCAAAGGACACATGAACTACACTTCCTTTACCAAGTATAGCTCCCCTATTGTTGTCTCCATAGGTGACATATCCCTTTTTCTTTGCGTGGAACTCAACAAAAAGTGATATGTCTCCCGTCATGTGTCTTGAGCATCCGCTATCAAGGAACCACAACCTCTCAGCAATGTCAAGACACTTTTCACGTTTCTTTTTTCTTGTGTTGATGAGCCATAAGACATAAGTTTGCCGATTCTTCTTCATCGCTTGATGAGTCTTCACTTGAGGAGTCACTTTCCCATGCTATATAAGCTCTTCTAGGCTTGTTGTGACCTTTGCTTTGATTCTTCTCTTTCTCCCTCTTAAGGTATGGATAATCCGGTTTGTAATGACCAATTTTACCATAATTGAAACAAGGACCTTTGGCTTTTCCTTTGTTGTTCTCATCTCGTTTGTACTTGTTGAATTGTTTTCTATAGTTGATCAAACTTTTGTCGGAGTGTTTTGCTCCATTTTTCCTTATGTATTTGTTGTATCTTCGCACAAACAGTCCTATTTCCTCATCATCCGATTCTTCCTCATCACTTGTATCACTATCTTCTTGCTCTTCCTTTGAGGTCTTGGAGCTTGAAGCCTTTAGAGCTATTGACTTCTTCTCTACCTCTTTCTCCATGTTCTTATCTTTCTTTACCTTTTCTCATGCATGTCAAGGCATTTAATATGTTGCTCATGTTCTTCAAGTTTACCAAAGAGAGTGGTTATGTCTAAGGTGTTTAGATCATTTGCTTCCTTTATAGCTGTAACCTTGGGTTGCCATTCCCTAGTTAAACACCTTAAAACTTTGTTAGTAGCATTTGCATTGGAAACAGGTCTATCAAGAGAATTTAAACGATTTATAAGATGTACAAATCTCTTTTGCATATTTTCAATGGATTCACCATTTTCCATATGAAAGAGTTCAAACTCTTGAGTTAACATGTTGATTCTAGCTAGTTTGACATCATCCGTGCCCTCATGTGCAACTTTCAATGTGTCCCACATAGCCTTAGCAGTTTTACAATGGGAAACGCGGTAGTATTCATCAACTCCTAGAGTTGATATCATAATGTTTCTCGCTTTCCAATCGTATCCGTACTTTTTTTCATCATCCGCATTCCAACTAGTTTGTGGTTTAGGAATGACAGCACCTGCCTCATTGGTCATGGTAATTTCAAAAGGACCATTAAAAATTGCTGTCCAAATGTTCCTATCAATGGAGTTGATATGAACACACATACAATCCTTCCAATAGCTATAGTTTTCAACGTTGAAAACTGGAGCCCTATTGTGAGCCCCTTTAGGTCCGGAAGCCATTTGTCCAATAAGTGATTCACGAAGCAAGGAATAAACCAGAGCTCTTGATGCCACTTGTTAGACGATAGGCTTTAGGTTCTAGAGGGGGGTGGTGAATAGAACCTCAGAATTTATTCGGATTTACTATTTAAAAAAATATTGCGAAAGCGTTTTCGGATCGACTCGCCTCTATTCCGAACCGCTACTGGAAATATTATATATGTTTTTAAACCACAAACTTATTATGATGTGATGATGAAACTTTTTGGAGAATCAACAAGTTACAGCTTAATAAATCGTTTACGTGATCGATTGATAACTTGTTTTCAATGGCTTTGATATATGATAGAGGCAATATATCAAACACTTGGTGATAATGTCCAAATTGACTTATGAATCAAAGTGTGATGACTTGTGATGTTTATGCAGAATGTTATTACACAAGTTTAACACTTGATACGTTAATCAATTTGCAATTATGACCAGAAATAAGCGTAACGATAGCTAAAAGATAAAAGCAAGAAGAACACGATATTTCTTCAGGCAGTTCGTCGATCTTCCTCGCTACGACTACATCTGCCCCCAATTCCAAACAGGAATTGGGATGTCTTTCATTATGATTGAAAACAATTTGTACAAAGAAGATAACAAAGCAATAACGATAAACCGATTATGTTGATTCTTTGTATCTTCTTCCCCTTGATCTTGATCCAGATCAAGTATCCTCCAAGAGCTTATTATTGATTCCCTTTCTGCAGTGTTGTGAATTGCTCGAACCCTTGTTCTTCAATCTTCACACTCAGTTGAATCCTTGATGAAGCCTCTTGATAAAAACCCCTAAAATTCACCAATCTTGGAGGACAAAATCCGCATATTTTATTCACCAAAAACCCCACAAATCTTCACCCAATGGGAAAAATGATTGTGTGTAATTGAGTTGGAGATGAGATGAAGAACGAAGATGAGAAGCCTTTGTGTATCTTTTAGTTGTTGGTGTTGCTCTTGAATAATTAACAGAAAAAGATATATATAGGTGTTGGTACAGATGATACAGAGCAAACACATAATTTGGGAAATTTTGAGGAGATAGGTCGACCTACTTCATTGATTGGGTCGACCTAAATGGAGCAGATTCGACCAAGTTATGATTGTTGCCAGTTGGGTCGACCTGTTGGGGCTTTGGGTCGACCTAATATCAGTTGGAACTGGTTTTTGTGATTTTTCTTCAGTTTAGGTCGACCTTGGTACTTGGTTGAGTCGGCCTAAATGGAACAGAAATGAATCTTCTTTGTTTGCTTTAGTTTGAGTCGACCTAAGGAGTAGCTGGGTCGACCTAACTGATACAAATCCATATACTGAGTAAATGAAGCTTTATAGGTCGACCTGAGCATGTGGTAGGTTGACCTAAAGTGTCCTAGGTAGCCAAAATCCTACTTTTCCTTGATTCATTCACTTGTGCTATGGTATTTGTTCACTTATGATGTTTGCCATGAATCGAAAACTTCTTGATGAGTATCGGCGTGTACTTACATCACTTGTCGTTCGAGTACTTCAAGTAACTCATCCTTCCTTCTTAGAATATTATGAATCTCAACATTTTCCGTGTTGACTATCCGATACTTATTTCTCCATGCATTCCTTTCTTGACACACCTTGGTTAATGCCGCTTGTAATTTCTCGACATCGATGGAGAAAAGGAAGATTAGTTCCCTTAGGGGAATAGGTTCTTGCCGCTGGTATGGCATCCTGAGCTTGAATGCCCTGACGCATACCCATTGAAGGTAAGGGTCTAAGGATATGCAAATATGTTTTCCTAACAATCTTTTCCCCTTTCTATGAACATGACGCCAAGCTTGAACAAATTTCTGAAGGATAGAAAAACACATAGAAAGGGGGGGTTTGAATAAGTGTGACTTCAAAAACTTGTAAGATAAAAACAATTAACACAATTATTTTTATCCTGGTTCGTTGTTAACGAAACTACTCCAGTCCACCCCCTTAGAGTGATTTACCTCAACTGAGGATTTAATCCACTAATCAATCTGATTACAATGGTTTTCCACTTAGATACCCTCTAAGTCTTCTAGAGTATTCTGATCACAACTTGATCACTCTAGGAAATCACCACTTAGAAACTTCTAAGTCTTCTAGAGTCTACTGATCTAACTGATCACTCTAGGAACCTTCTACAATCAATGTAAAAATAAATGTTACAAGAGTATGAATTTCTTCTTATAAAGCTATAATCACAACTGTGATATTTTTCTTAAGTTCTAAGCTTAACACTCACTAAATATTACAAGAGTTTGTGAGGTTGAAGATGAAGTTCGTGAGCTTTGATTTGAACAGCGTTTCAGTATTTTTCACAAGAGTTCATTATTTGCTTATGATCAGAACTTCCATATTTATAGGCGTTTGAGAAGATGACCGTTGGGTTGCATTTAATGCTTTGCATGAATAGTATAACGCTGCATTTAATGTTTCACACTCTTGTCAACTACCTCGAGCCATGCTTTTGCTGCTTTTACCGACTTTTCCTTTTGTAGCTTCTAACGTTCCTTTTGTCAGTCATAGATTAAACTTAATAGTCTGTCATCTTGTACTTGCTTCTGGACTCATGTTTGTGAATAACAACGTCTGAATATCAGAGTCAAACAACTTGGTGCAGAGCATCTTCTTGTTTTCTGACTTTGAAGAGCTTTAGCGTGATACCATAAGAACTTCAGTGCTTCTGCTTCTCTCTTCGAGTTCTTCTGATGCTTCACAGTCCATGTTCTGATTCTGCTTGACCATCTTCTGATGTCTTGCGAGAGCATGTTCTGATGTAGCTATCCTGAACCTTCTGAGTCAGTGCTTCTTAGTGCTGATTTGTGCATACTCCTTATATATTTCCTGAAATAGAAAATGCATAGGATTAGAGTACCACATTGTCTTATACAAAATTCATATATATTGTTATCATTAGAACAAGAATATTGATCAGAACAAATCTTGTTCTAACAATCTCCCCCTTTTTGATGATGACAAAAACATATATAATTGATATGAATTTGTAACCAGAATATCAGATAACCAGAGACAATTACACAGTTATAGCATAAGCATATAATCAGAGTGTGTGAATATGTCTCCCCCTGAGATTAACAATCTCCCCATGAAATTAATACTAGAAGAATTTTATAAATAAAAGACTTTCCTGAGTATTTTTCCATTTCAGTCGAGACTTTCACTTTGCCTAGAACTTCTGAACATTCAGAGCTTCTGCTTCTTGCTTCCATAGGACAGCTTCAGAGCATTGAATTTCTTCTTTGTAATCCATTGAATCATATCATGCTTGATTGTATCAGAAGATTCTTGAATGTATCAGAGCATCATCATAGCATCTTTACATCCTGAAATGTATTAGAACAACTAAACAAAGATGTCAGAGCATGAATGTATCAGAGCAATCTAAAGAACAAAAAAATGTATCAGAACATTCTAAAAATAATAATGTATCATATTATTCTAAGAAGAATATCAGAACATTTTTCTTGCTTCTGATCTTGAAGCTTCACAGCACTAATCTTGCTTCAAATCTTTAAGAACTTGCTTCTTTATAGAATTGCTTTTCCACATGTATTTGCTTCTCATGCTGAGCTTTTTCAGAGTATCTTCAATCCTGCAAAAAATCTCAAAAACATAGAACTTGCAAATAATGTTAGGAATGTTAAGATTTAATCCTAGCAAATGATATAATAAACCAAATCAATTATCATGTTTCTCCCCCTTTTTGTCATAACATCAAAAAGCATTAAAAGATTCAGATGATAAAAGACACATAGAGTGAAGAAGATAACTTTTCATTGATTAATATCAGAAGGTACAAAAAACATTGATAGAAGCAGATGCAAGAAACAGATGCATAGAAACAAAAGAAAACATCTAAGACCAAGACAGACTACGACGGGCCAAGCTTAGAAGCTAAGAGGGCCAGGAGGTTTTTAATCTAAGTAGTGTCTTCCGTCCGAGTCTTCATGAATGATCTGAACTCATTGTGAGTATCCTCGTGCTTGTCCAAACGAGTAGCTAATTCAACTTGATTCTGTTAAAGAGCCTTCATGGTGTTTATCAAAATAGAAGGTCCAACAGAAGAAGCATTAAAGCTATTATCCATGACAGGAGGATTCTCAGCAGCTTCTACCATGAGATCATCACCTTGATTTTCCTTAACATGAGTTTTCCCAGCATGATGATTCTAAGCATCTTGATTCTCATCATCATCTTCTAAAGCAACAACATCTTCAGCATATACCGGAGCAGGGATAACGACATCTAGATTCTCTAGAGCCAGAAGAATGTCAGCCAGATTCTTAGAAGGTGTTGGAGCAACCGGTTCTGATGGGTATTCAACTTCTGAAGATACCATACTTGGTGCTTTAACTGAGGGATTCTCCCTTAACCAGTTGAATATTGACTGAAAGTCTCCAGTCAGAACATTGTAATGAGGCTTCCACACAACCATAGCAAGAGGATGCACTTCTTCAAGCTCATCAACAAGCTCCTTCTCCTCAAGAGATTTCCAGCTTCTGATGGGATGATAGTACTTACCATCATCTAACTCTAAAAAGAAACCAGAAGGTCCAGGAGCATCAGTTGATCATCTCTTCTGGATATACATAAGATCAGTCTAAATATCCTTCTCAAAGATTTTCCACAACTTGCCAGCAGCATCATGATCCATCTTGGAGTCATGAGCAGCTCTCAGAGTATCTAACCCTGTTCTGACTTTATACTTTAACAAATCAAAACAGATATCAACCGAGGGTTCATGAGGGTTGAAAGAGAAACGGAAGTCAGGGTAAAGAAGGCAATAGGGTTCAGGTTCTCTTGAGAACAAGGCAAAGGTGATGGAAGAGGTTAAATAGGATGAAGAATCTACGGTGGAGGTGGTTGAAGGATCAATGATTGGTGAGATAGCCGAAGGAATGGAGGTGGTTGAGAATATATTTTTAGAAGGGGTTTGGGGAAAAACAACATTTAGTGGTTGAGAATTGAGATATGGTGTAGAAAGAGGTGGACGGTTTCTTTTTGTGGTGGTGGAAGAGGATGGAATTTCAGAAGGAGGTGGCTTTTTCTGAGGGGGGAGGTCAGAAGAGTCTGCATGGTATATATCATGTATGATCTTCTCAAGCTATTCAGAGGTTCTGGGCATTTTGAGAGACTCTGACAGTTTCTTCTATTTCTTTGCTTTCTTAGCATCAGGTCCTTCTTCTGTGACCTTTCTCTTCAACTTATTTTCTTTCTTCTTCTTCTTGTCCTTCTTTCTTAACTCATCCAGAGATGGAAGAGTTCGTCCACGAATCCAAGCAGGATCAACAGAAGTTTGTGATTTAATACAAGACTTCAGATAGCGTTTAGCATATTTGTCTAGCTCCTCTTTGAACATATGAGAGAAGCTCACAACAGGAGTTCTTCTTGTTAGAATATCTGGAAACACTTTTGGAGGAGTGGTCACCTTTTCAATCAGATACATCCTTTTTAGAGACTGAGCATTCATAATACTTCCAAGGATAACAGTTAAGTTCTAAGGAGAGCCTGCTGCTCTCAGAATATCTGTCAAGCCACTCTCAGTCAGAATATCTGAAATCATTCTTCCAAAAGGAATAGTATTATTCTTAAGTTTGGGATTCTTCTGACGTTCTTCATCTCTTGACTCTTCAACATTTTTCTTCAGATGTTGAAATACAATGTGTGGTAGATCAACTCTCATGCCTTTTTCAATGCAGAACAAGATATACTTCTGATCTTGATTAACATAGGTAGCAGAGTTTGTTGGTCTTCTATGATAGATAGATCCCAGAATGATCTTTACCCATACTCTGTAGGAAGACTTCAAGTCAATAGTATAAGGAGATGCAACACCAGAAGAACACAACTCTCAGTCAACTTTATCCCAATCAGTTCTTCCTGGGAGAGCTCCTGAAACTCCACTTAAACCCTCAAGATTATACATCTTCCTTATCAACTTCTCAGTAACAACAACTTCATGCCCTAACACGAAGGAGATGATGGCAGTTGGAGTAACAGTAGCATGTGACCAGAATTCCTTAACCAACATAGGGTAAACTGGTCCAATCAACCTTTCAAAGAAATTTGACCATCCTTGTACAAGCATTCCAGTTTTGATTTTGAAATCATGAGCCATAAGATTTTCAAAACCCACCATGGTTTCATAGAGAACCTCCAGTTCTTCATAAGGAATCAAACAAGTCTTCAACGGAGGGTTTGTAGATTTCTTTTGTTGAACTTGGTTTGAAGACGAAACCTTGCGTTGAACATTTGATGAAGAAGCCATTGATTCACACTGAGATTACTGGGTTAAGTAACTAGGGTTTATGAAAAAGAGAGAGAGAGAGAGAGAGACTAACAAACAGAGATAAAGAATAGTGAAGATGAATGGAAAGAGATGAAATGATATAGAGATGCATTTATATAGGCACGAATTTGAAATGCTATGCAGTATGACTCTGAATGAAGGAGATTACAGAGTTTGAATCAGTTAGAATTTAATGATGAGTGACATTAGGGTAAAACGTGATATTTGAAATGATTTGCACAGTTACCTAGGGCGGCGTCTCATCAACTGTACGCATGCTTGTCCCTTTAGAGTGAACACGTGTTCATCTTCTAGAATAGCTGGTGACAGCTGGTTTGCTTTAAAAGAGATTCTGAATCAACTTAGACATATGAAACATTAGCAATAACAGAATCATAATATCTAACTGATCAATATTTTCAGAACTTCTTATAAAAGAAATAAATGATCATTTCAAAACTAATCCATATATCAGAACTTCTCATCCTTTCATTCTGGGCATAAATCCATACTGATATTCTTCAGAATGAACTTAAACCTATCTTCAGCAAGGGGTTTTGTGAAGATATCAGCCCATTGATGGTGTGTATCAACAAATTTTAAAGAGAGAACACCCTTCTGAACATAGTCCCTAATGAAATGATGTTTGATCTCAATATGTTTAGCTTTGGAATGTAAGATTGGATTCTTAGATAAACAAATAGCAGAAGTATTATCACAGAAGATATGAATATTACTCTCATATATCTGATAATCTTATAGCTGACTCTTCATCCAGAGCATCTATGTACTACATCCAGCAGCAACAACATATTCTGCTTCTGTTGTAGAGAGGGAAATTGTAGCTTGCTTCTTGCTGTACCAGGAGATTAGATGACTTCTAAGATATTGACAACTTCCAGAAGTACTTTTTCTTTCAACTCTATCTCCAGCGTAATCAGCATCACAATATCCTACTAAGTTGTATTCTTCAGATCTTCTGTAGACTAAACCAACATTAGTAGTACCTTTCAGATACCTCAGAATTCTCTTAACAGCTGTTAAGTGAGATTCTCTAGGATCTGATTGGAATCTTACACACAGACAAACACTGAATAGAATATCAGGTCTAGAAGCAGTAAGATATAGAAGAGATCCAATTATACCTCTGTAGAGCTTCTGATCTACCTTCTTACTTACATCATCCTTACCTAGAACACACGTTGGATGCATCGAAGTCTTTTCTTCTTTACTTTCTGAAAGATTAAACTTCTTCAGAAGTTCTTTCACGTACTTGGTCTGATGAAGATAAGTTCCTTCAGAATTTTGATTGATCTGAATCCCAAGGAAATACTTGAGTTCTCCCATCATGCTCATTTCAAACTCAGCCTGCATAGATTTAGCAAACTCCTTTCCAAGTGTAGCATTAGATGTTCCAAAGACAATATCATTAACATATATTTGGCAAATTAAAATATCCTTTTTAAAGGTTTTATATAAGAGTGTTGTATCCACTTGCCCTCTAGTGAAACCATTATCTAGAAGGAAAGAACTTAATCTTTCATACCAAGCTCTGGGAGCTTGCTTCAGGCCATATAATGATTTCTTTAATTTGAAAACATGTTCTAGAGACTTAGAGTCTTCAAAACCAGGAGGTTGGTGGACATGTACTTCCTCATCTATATAACCATTTAGGAAGGCACTCTTAACATCCATCTGATACAGAGTGATGTTGTTTTGAGTGGCAAATGAAATTAACAAGTGAATAGATTCTAACCTGGCCACTGGTGCAAAGGTTTATGTATAGTCAATACCTTCTTGCCGACTATAGCCCTGAGTAACCAGTCTGGCTTTGTTTCTTACAACTTCTCCTTTTGCGCTTAGTTTGTTTCTGAAGGCCCACTTGGTTCCAATGATGTTGAATCCTTTTGGTCTTGGAAAAAGATCCCATACGTCATTCCTTGTAAACTGATTGAGTTCTTCTTGAATGGCAATTATCTAGTCAGCATCCTCCAGAGCTTGATCAACAGAAGTTGGCTCAATAAGAGATACTAGACCAAATTGACATTTTGCATTTTTCTTAAGGAATGCTTTTGTTTTGATAGGATCTTCTTTCTTCCCAATGATAACATCTTTTGAGTGTGCAGAGTTGAGTCTGGAAGATCTTCTGATAGTCGGCTCTTCAGAAATTCTGAGATTATCTAATGAAGCAGCAACTTGATCTTCTGACACTTTGCTTCTGGGTTCTTCAGAGTCTGAGTTAGAGATTTCAATATCTGCAAAATTCTCAAACTGCTTTGGCTTTTCAAGACCAAGCTTATCATCAAATCTGATATTGATTGATTCTTCAACAATCAATGTTTCAGTATTATATACTCTGTAGCCTTTAGAGCGTTCAGAATATCCAAGAAGGAAACACTTCTTTGCCTTAGAATCAAATTTATGCAGATGATCTTTAGTGTTCAGAATATAACATATACATCCAAATGGATGGAAATAAGAAATGTTGGGCTTTCTGTTCTTCCACAATTCATAAGGAGTCTTATTAAGAACATGTCTTATAGAGATTCTATTCTGAATATAACATGTTGTGTTAATTGCTTCTGCCCAGAAATGCTTAGCCATATTGGTCTCATTAATCATGGTTCTGGCTATTTCTTGTAGAGTCCTATTCTTTCTCTCTACAACTCCATTTTGCTGTGGAGTTCTAGGGCAAGAGAAATCATGAGCAATACCATTTTCTTTGAAATAAATCTCAAAGAATCTGTTCTCACATTCGCCACCATGATCACTTCTGACCTTTATGATTTTACACTCTTTCTAAGATTGAATCTGAGTGCAGAAGTCAAAGAACACAAAATGAGACTCATCCTTGTGTTTCAAGAACTTTACCCATGTCCATCTGCTATAATCATCTACGATGACTAATCCATATTTCTTCCCTCTGACAGATGCTGTTTTGACTGGGCCAAACAGATCAATGTGCAGAAGTTCTAGTGGCCTAGAGGAAGAAACAACATTCTTAGACTTGAATGTAGGTTTGGAAAACTTCCCTTTCTGACATGCTTCGCAAAGAGCATCTGATTTATATTTCAGATTAGGGAGTCCTCTGACCAGATTTAGTTTGTTAATCTGAGAAATCTTTCTCAAACTAGAATGGCCTAATCTTCTGTGCCAGACCCATTGCTCTTAACTAACAGACATAAGACAAGTTACCTTATGATTCTTAAGATCTTGAAGATCAATCTTGTAAATATTGTTCTTTCTCTTGCCTGTAAATAGGATTGAGCCATCCTTCTGACTTACAGCTTTGCAGGACTTTTGATTGAAGATTATGTCATAACCATTGTCACTTAATTGACTTATGGACAATAAGTTACGAGCTAATCCATCTACTAGAAGTACATTAGTTATGGAAGGAGAGTTACCAATGCTTATGGTCCAGAGCCAATGGTCTTGCCCTTCTGATCCCCTCCAAACTTTACTTCGCCAGCAGATTTAAGCACTAGGTCTTGGAACATAGACCTTTTTCCCGTCTCAGGACTCATCAGGTTTCTTATAAACATAGGATCATGTCTTTAGTCACCTTTTGTCCAAGACCTGATGGGTCCTGAGACGGGAAAAAGGTCTATGTTCCAAGACCTGGTGCTTAAGTTTGCTGGAGAAGTCAAGTTTGAAGGATATCAGAAGGGCAAAATTATTGGCTCAGGAACCATAAGTACTGGTAACTCTCCTTCCATAACTAATGTACTTCTAGTAGATGTATTAGCTCATAACTTATTGTCCATAAGTCAATTAAGTGACAATGGTTATGACATAATCTTCAATCAAAAGTCTTGCAAAGCTGTAAGTCAGATGGATGGCTCAATCCTATTTACAGGCAAGAGAAAGAACAACATTTACAAGATTGATCTTCAAGATCTTAAGAATCAGAAGGTAACTTGTCTTATGTCTGTTAGTTAAGAGCAATGGGTCTGGCACAGAAGATTAGGCCATGCTAGTTTGAGAAAGATTTCTCAGATTAACAAACTAAATATGGTCAGAGGACTCCCTAATCTGAAATATAAATCAGATGCTCTTTGCGAAGCATGTCAGAAAGGGAAGTTTTCCAAACCTACATTCAAGTCTAAGAATGTTGTTTCTTCCTCTAGGCCGCTAGAACTTCTGCACATTGATTTGTTTGGCCCAGTCAAAATAGCATCTGTCAGAGGGAAGAAATATGGATTAGTCATCCTAGATGATTATAGCAGATGGACATGGGTAAAGTTCTTGAAATACACGGATGAGTCTCATACAGTATTCTTTGACTTCTGCACTCAGATCCAATCTGAGAAAGAGTTTAAAATCATAAAGGTCAGAAGTGATCATGGTGGCAAATTTAAGAACAGATTCTTTGAGATTTATTTCAAAGAAAATGGTATTGACCATGATTTCTCTTCCCCTAGAACTCCACAACAAAATGGAGTTGTAGAGCGAAAGAATAGGATTCTACAAGAAATGGCCAGAACCATGATCAACGAGACCAATATGGCTAAGCATTTCTGGGCAGAAGCAATAAATACTGCATGTTATATTCAGAATAGAATCTCTATAAGGCCTATTCTTAATAAGACTCCTTATGAATTGTGAAAGAACAGAAAGCCCAACATTTCTTATTTTCATCCATTTGGATGTATATGTTATATTCTGAACACTAAGGATCATCTGAGTAAGTTTGACTCTAAGGCACAAAAGGGTTTCCTTCTTGGATATTCTGAATGCTCAAAAGGCTACAAAGTATACAATACTGAAACATTGATTGTTGAAGAATCAATCAATATCAGAGTTGATGATAAGCTTGGTCTTGAAAAGCCAAAGCAGTTTGAGAATTTTGCAGATATTGAAGTCGGTAACTCATAAGCTGAAGATCCCAGAAGCAAAGCGTCAGAAGATCAAGTTGCTGCTTCATTGGAGAATCTCAGAATTTCTAAAGAGCCAACTATCAGAAGATCTTCTAGACTCACCTCTGCTCACTCAGGAGATGTTATCATTGGGAAGAAAGAAGATCCTATCAGAACCAGATCATTCCTTAAGAACAATGCAGATTGTCAATTTGGTCTAGTATCTCTTATCGAGCCAACTTCTGTTGATCAAGCTCTGGAGGGTGCTGACTGGATAATTGCCATGCAAGAAGAACTCAATCAGTTTACAAGGAATGACGTGTGGGATCTTGTTCCTAGACCAGAAGGATTTAACATCATTGGAACCAAGTGGGTCTTCAGAAACAAGCTAAGCGAAAAGGGAGAAGTTGTAAGAAACAAAGCCAGACTGGTTTCTCAGGGCTATAATCAACAAGAAGGTATAGACTATACAGAATCCTTTGCACCAGTGGCCAGGTTAGAATCTATTCGCTTATTAATTTCTTTTGCCACTCAACATAACATCACTCTATATCAGATGGATGTTAAGAGTGCCTTGTTAAATGGTTATATAGATGAAGAAGTATATGTCCACCAACCTCCTGGTTTTGAAGACTCTAAGTCTCCAGAACATGTTTTCAAATTACGGAAATCATTATATGGATTGAAGCAAGCTCCTAGAGCTTGGTATGAAAGATTAAGTTCTTTCCTTCTGGATAATGGTTTCACTTGAGGACAAGTGGATACTACTCTCTTTTGTAAAACCTTTTAAAAAGGATATTTTAATTTGTCAAATTTATGTTGATGACATTATCTTTGGAACCTCTAAGGCTACACTTGGAAAGGAGTTTGTTATGTGTATGCAGGCTGAGTTTGAAATGAGCATGGTGGGAGAACTCAAGTACTTTCTTGGGATTCAAATCAATCAAACTTCTGATGGAACATATGTTCATCAAACCAAGTACGTGAAAGAACTTCTGAAGAAGTTTAATCTTTCAGATAGCAAAGAAGCAAAAACTCCTATGCACGCAACGTGTATCCTAGGTAAGGATGAGGTAAGTAAGTAGGTAGATCAGAAGCTCTACAGAGGTATGATTGGATCTCTTCTATATCTCACTACTTCTAGACTTGATATTTTATTCAGTGTTTGTCTGTGTGCGAGATTCCAATCAGATCCTAGAGAATCTCACATAACAGCTGTTAAGCAAATTCTGAGGTATCTGAAAGGTACTACTAATGTTGGTTTAGTCTACAGAAGATCTGAAGAATACAACTTAGTAGGATTCTGTGATGCTGATTACGCTGGAGATAGAGTTGAAAGGAAAAGTACTTCTGGAAGTTGTCAATTTCTTGGAAGTCACCTGATCTCCTGGTACAGCAAGAAGCAAGCTACCATTTCCCTCTCTACAACAGAAGCAGAATATGTTGCTGCTGCTGGATGTAGTACACAGATGCTCTGGATGAAGAGTCAGCTAGAAGATTATCAGATATTTGAGAGTAACATTCCTATCTTCTGTGATAATACTTCTGCTATATGTTTATCTAAGAATCCAATCTTACATTCCAAAGCTAAACATATTGAGATCAAACATCATTTCATTAGGGACTATGTTCAGAAGGGTGTTCTATCTTTAAACTTTGTTGATACAGACCATAAATGGGCTGATATCTTTACAAAACCCCTTGCTGAAGATAGGTTTAAGTTCATTCTGAAGAATATCAATATGGATTTATGCCCAGAATGAGAAGATGAGAAGTTCTGATATATGGACTAGGTTTGAAATGATAAGTTTTCTTTTATAAGAAGTTCTGATTGTTAGTCAGTTAGATATTCTGATTCTGTTATTGCTAACGTTTCATATGTCTAAGTTGACTCAGAATCTCTTTTAAAGAAAAACAGCTGTCACTAGCGTTTCTAGAAGATGAACACGTGTTCACTCTAAGGGACAAGCATGCGTGCAATTGATGAGACGCTGCCCTAGGTAACTGTGCAAATCATTTCAAATATCACGTTTTTCCCTAACGTCACTCAACATTAAATGCATTGATTTTCTGTAATCCTGTTCATTCAGAAACATATTGCATTTCATTTCAAATCCGTGCCTATATAAACTCGTCTCTATAACATTTCATCTTTTTAAATTCTCTCTCTTTGTTCGTTGTCTATCATTGTTCGTCTCTCTCGTTTTGCATAAACCCTAGTTACTAAACCTGAATCTCAGTGTATATCCATGGCTTCATCTTCGAATATTCAACGCAAGGTATCATCGCAACAACAAGTTCATCAAAAGTGATCTGCATTTACTCCTTTGAAGACATGTTCGATTCCGTTTAATGAACTGGAGGTTCTTTGCGAAACAATGGTGGATTTTGAAAATCTTATGGCACATGATTTCAAAACCAAAATTGCTATGCTGATTCAAGAATGGTCATACTACTTTGAAAGGTTGATTGGACCAGTTTATCCTATATTGGTTAAGGATTTATGGACTCATGCAACGGTTACTTCAACTACTATCATCTCCTTCGTGCTAGGGCATGAAGTTGTCGTAATTGAGAAGCTGATAAGGAAACTGTATGGTCTTGATGGTTTGGATGGAATCACTGGTACTCTTCCTGGAAGAACTGATTGGGAGAAAGTTGATCGAGAGTTGTTTACTTCTGGTATCGCCTCTACTTTCACTACTGCCTTGAAGCCTTCATATAGAATTCAGGCTGAGATAATTCTAGGATCTCTCTATCACAGAAAATCATTAAGCGCTGCTACCTATATCAATCAGGATCAGAAGTATATATTATTCTGCATTGGAAAAGGCATGAGAGTTAATCTACCACACATCCTTTTTCATCATCTGAAGAATAATATTGAAGAATCAAGAGATGAAGAACGTCAGAAGTTTCCCAACCTCAAAAGGAATACCATCCCTCTTGGAAGGATGATTTCAGATATTCTGATTGAGAGTGGCTTGATAGAAGTTCTGAGAGAAGCTGGCTCATCTAAGAACTTATCTATTATCCAAGGAGTTATTCTGAATGCTCAGACTCTAAAAAGGATGCAGCTGATTGAAGAAGTGACCACTCCTTCAACAATGTTTCCAGATATTCTGACTAGAAGAACTCATGTTGTGGGCTTCTCTCACATGTTCAAAGAGGATCTAGAAAAATCTGTCAAATGCTATCTGAAGTCATGTGTAAAAGCTCAAGCCTCTATTGATCCTACTTGGATTCGAGGAAGAACTCTTCCATCTCTGGATGAGTTAAGAAAAAAGGAAAAGAAGAAGAAAGAAAAGAAACTTAAGAGAAAGGCCACAGAAGAAGGCCATGATTCTAAGCAAGCAAAGAAATAGAAGAAACCTAAGGAGTCTCTCAAAGTACCTAAAACTGATGAACAATTTGAGAAGCTCATTCATAAAGCTTACCGTTCTTCTGCCCGTCCTCCTCAGACAAAGCCTCCTCCTTCTGTCACTCCATCTTCTTTCGTAACCACAAACATAAACCAACCGCCTCTTTCTACACCTGTTCTAAACCCTCAACCACAAACTGCTATCTCTTCCCATCTTCCTTCTAAAAATATCCTCTCAACCACCTCCACCATAAATCCTTCATCTTCTACCACCCCTGCCTTGTTCTCAAGAGAATTAAAACCCTATAATCTTATTTATCCTGATTATCAATTCACCTTCAACCCTCCTGAACCCTCTATCAATTCTTGTTATGATTTGATTAACCATAAGATCATAACAGGACTGTATACTTTGAGAGCTGCTTATGACTCTAAGATGGATCTTGTTGCTGTTAGAAATTTATGGACAACTTTTAAGAAAAATATTCAGACTGATCTTCTGAATATGCAGAAGAGATGTTCAGCTGTAGCTCCTGGATCTTCTAGTTACTCCTTGGAGTTAGATGATGGTAAGTACTTCTTCCCCATCAAGAAAATGAAGTCTCTTGAAGAGAAGGAATTCGTTGATGAGCTTGACGAAGTTCATCCTTTGGCTATGGTTGTATGAAAGCCTTCTCTCCATGTTCTGACTGGAGATTTTAAGTTCTTATTCAAGTGGTTAAGGGAGAATACCTATGCTAAGGCACCAGATATGGTATATCCAGAAGTTGAATACCCTCCAGAACTTGAAATTCCTAAACCTCCAACGAACTTGGCTGCAATCCTTCTGCCTCTTGAGAATTCGGATTCTAATATCCCTTCTCCTGTTTATTCCGAAGATGCTTCTGAAGATGATATCCTTATGGTAGATGCTGCTGTTGAGAATCCTACTGTCCTGGACAATAGCTGTGATGCTTCTTCTGTTGGACCTTATGTTCTGGTGAACACCATGAAGGCTCTTCAACAGAATCAAGTGATCTTGCTTCTCGTCTGGATAAGCATGAGGAAACTTATGATGAATTCAAATCTTTTATGAAGAAGCAGACAGAAAGAACTTTTGAGATTCAAAACCTTCTGGCCAAAATAGATTCTAAACTAGGCTAGTCGTAGTGTGTCTTGGTCTTAGATGTTTTATAGTTTCTTGCATCTGTTTTTCTTGCATCTGCTTCTATCCTTGTTGTATCTTCTGATATATTTTGTTAATCAATGAAATATTATCTTCTTCAATTTATGTTGTTCCATCATCTGAATCTTTTTTAATGCTTTTTGATGTTATGACAAAAAGGGGGAGAAACATGATAATTGATTTGATTTATACTATTAGTTGCTGGGATTAAGTCTCAACATTCCTAACATTATTTGCAAGTTCTATGTCTTTGAGATTTTTTGCAGGAATGAAGATATTCTGAAAAAGCTCGACACGAGAAGCAAATGAATGAGGAAAGGCAATTCTTTAAAGAAGCATGTTCTTGGAAAATTGAAGCAAGCTTAGTGCTGTGTGTAACACCCCTTTTCTAACCCCAAATATATCATACAATCAAACATCGTAAGCATGCATAAAGGAAAAGGGCGTCACATGTTATTTTCATCACAATGAAAACCTAAAGTAAAACATCCAACATTCTTAATATGCAAAGATCATATTTGTAACACAATGTAAATCTCATACTTACATTCATTATGCATAAACGCTTGCGGAAAAACAATTGAATTGCTATTAGAATTTCAATGAATATATCCCATACTATATTCATCTACCAAATTCGAATTAACATTTAAATCCACAATCTTGGCTACATAGCCTTAAACAACATATCCGAGATCTCAAACAAATACATCTGAATATCCAACAAAACATAGAGAATAGCAATATCCAAACATAAGCATAAGTCTAAATAAAATCCCCCAAGTGTTACATGATCAGAGCATATGACTCGCTACCTAATCCAATAACAAACTCAGGAGCTCCTCGGCTAAATCCTCGGACAAGCTACTACTCGTCGGAACCTACACGTTATCAACGAAGGATAACATTCAAACAGAAGGGTGAGAATTCAACTTCTTATAAAAAACATAATAATGGGAAATGTAAACATAAACAAGCATACATTTTACTATTCATCACACTTCTCAATTAAGCAATTCACATATCATATACTAATCATCACTCCAAGACAAATCACATGTATACAAGACAATCACATAACACACAATGTGACTCGAAATGCAACAAATGTGACTCAATGCATGTGGTACCCAATGTGAATCCAATGTTTCACCGCTTTCCGATTCAATGTTTAGAATCCAAGCCACGCTCCCGATCCGGACAAGATCAAAGCCAATACGCCTATCTCCAATTAAGGATCACGTCTTCTACGCCTATTTCCATTCAAGGATCAACGTCTCTTACCATGTGAACCCAAGTTTCACCGCTTCCACCATAAAGCCGACCATGCTATGAATGTATGTACAAATACCAACAATTTATGCAATTAAGATTGTCTCATCAATCTTAACTTACCGCATATCACCATAATCCAACTCTATGAATTATCCGCCAATTGTACACCACATTCACACACACAATTAACAATTGCAACAAGGCATAACAACCATCATATACCCAATCACATACATCATGAATACATATACACAAAGTGTTCCAACAATTGTTATACATCACATACAAACATAACACACATAAGACAATCGCATGACATTCCATATAATAACGTCACAATTAATCAATCAAGTTCAATTAAATCCTATACTATCATATAGAATATCACGATAGCTTTCTAACGCTTCGAATGGCGCATAAAACGGAGCTTCGGATCAAAAGTTATGGCCTTTCAAAGTTTGGAAAAAGTTCTGTAAAACAGGAATCGCGGCGCCAACAGGGTTCGCGGCGCGAACTGAGCGAATTCAAAAATCTCCAACTTTCTACCAAGCAGTTCGCGGCGCCAACAAGTGGTCGCGGCGCGAACTGAGCAGATCCAGTTTTTCCCAAGTTTCTGCCAAGAGGTTCGCGGCGCGCACAGAGGGTCGCGGCGCGAACTGGCGATTTCAGAAAACCCCAAACGCAGAAAACAGCATACGAAATCCATCCAAAAACCCCCAAACTTAACCCAATCAAGTTGGAAAACACAAAGCACGAATATCAATAGAATACATGTTATATACTCAATTATAACACATTCCAAATCATCAATTCATGCATTTGTTCATAAACCCTAACTTTTCTATGTTTCCATGAAATTGCAAAGATGAAGAGATAATCACCACAACACACATTACCCAATCATATAGTCTATAAGAACTTGTATTCAAACCCTTACCTCTTGAATTTCTCCTTCTAACTTCAAGAATCTACAATCCTCTTCTCTTCTCTCTTCTACTCTTTTGCCTCTTTTCTCTTCTCTACTTTTCTTTCTATCTTTCTATCTAATTTAGGTTAACTCATAAAATTCTCTTCTAACTCTCATTATCTCATTTGGGCTTAACCCATCTAATACTCTTTCTCACTCAACTAAGCCCATTTAACTAATTTCAAATAAAATTCTACCATTATTAATTAGGTAAATAACATATTACCACAAAATCAAATAATTATTACTCAAACAATAATTAAATAAACACACAAACAATACCAATTATCAATAATCCTAATTAACTAAAATATAATAAAAATAGGGTGTTACACTGTGAAGCTTCAAGATCAGAAGCAAGAAGAAGAATGTTCTGATAGTCATTCGTAGAATACTCTGATGTTCTCGGTTGAGAATATGCTCAGATACTTTTTCTTCATCTTAATTGCTCTGATATAGACTATTCTTAAATGCTCTGATACATGTTATTCATTAAGAATGCTTTGATACATGATAGTTATCAACAATGCTCTGATACATTCACATTATGACTCTGATACATTCATGTTCTGATATCTCTGTCTAGTATGTTCTGAAACATTTCAGGATGTAAAGATGCTCTGATGATGCTCTGAAAATTCAAGAATGTTCTGATTCAATCAAGCATGCTATGACAACTAAGAAGAAATTCAAAGTTCTGAAGCTGTCCTATGGAAGCTAGAAGCAGAAGCTCTGAATTTTCTGAAGTTCTAGGCGATGTGAAAGTCTCTGCTGAAATGAAAAATACTCAGGGAAGTCTTTTATTTATAAATTCTTCTAGTATTTATTTCAGGGGGAGATTGTTAATCTCAGGGGGAGACATATTCACACACTCTGATTATATGCTTATGTTATATCTGTGTAATTGTCTTTTGTCATCTGATATTTTGATTGCAAATTCATATCAATTATATATGTTTTTGTCATCATCAAAAAGGGGGAGATTGTTAGAACAAGATTTGTTCTGATCAATATTCTTGTTTTGATGATAACAATGTATATGAATTTTGTATATGACAATGTGGTACTCTAATCCTATGCATTTTCCATTTCAGGAAATATATAAGGAGTATGCACAATTCAGCGCTAAGAAGCACTGACTCAGAAGATTCTGGATTGCAACATCAGAACATGCTCTCGCAAGACATCAGAAGATGGTCAAGCAGAATCAGAACATGGTCTATGAAGCATCAGCAGAACTTGAGATCAGAAGCAGAAGCACTGAAGTTCTTATGGTATCACGCTAAAGCACTTCAAAGTCAGAAGACAAGAAGTTGCTCTGCCCCATAAATGATTGTTTGTCTATGATTATTAAGTCCAAAAATACTCCCAACAGTCGATAATCCTTAATTTTGATGTTTCATATATATAGGAGTTGGCTAACGTAGACCCACTTAATTTTATGAAGGTCTATTTTAGTAACATGCACCTTAGAGTGCATTTTAGCATACCTCAGGGGTTTTCTAAAATACACCCACTTATTTTTATGAAGGTGTGTTTTCACAACATGCACCTTAAAGTGCATTTAACCATTTTTTTGTTAATTTTCAAACGACATATTTTCTAGATAATTTTATTCATTTTCAAAAGAATTAATTCATTTGTTTTGGTAAAGAAACGACACATGTATTTTTTAACAATAATTTGAAAACAATTGTATCTATATTTTAATTGTTTAATAATTTTTTTTAATTATCTGTATAAATAATTGACACATCTATATAGTTTTGAATGAAACCTAACAATAAAAAAATAAATAATATAATAATAATAAAATATATATTAATTTATTTTTAAAAGTTGTTAATTTATAAATATAAATAATTTATTTATATTAGCTTATTAATATAAATAAATGATATGTAATCTTAAATTAACATTTAACACCGTTTAACTTAACTTAGACATATATATAGCTTATATCTATTGTTACGTTTTAGTTTTGGTAAAAGAATTAGGGTCAGCCCAATTAATTGAGAGGTTCTGTTTTAATTTTAAAAAGGGTCTAAATTTAAATATATATATATATATATATATATATATATATATATATATAATCTTAATAATTAAAAAATATGTAAAAATAAAATAAAATTATATATTAATCAAATGAAACACCAAAAAATTTAGAGTATTATTTAAAATTTCTAACTATAGATTTCTTTGAGGCGATTTCCGGCGATTTAGCGATTTCCGGCGAACTGTACAAGCATTGAGTAAACGAAGACAACACTAAGATCTTTTGTTGTTGGTTTAAACCCCTAGCCTTAGGGTTAGGGACCACGACAAAGGGGATTTAGGCTTGGTTCTGGGTGCTCTGTGGAGTGGAGATGGGGTGTGGCCGGCCAAAGAAGAAGGCGGCAATGACCCCACCGGCGAGCATGAGAGTATTCTCGTCAACTCCGTCCTCGAGTAGCAAAGGATATACAGGAACAAATGGGAAATCAGAGAATGGAACACAGACATTGGAGACCATTGTTGAGGAACCAATGGCAGAAGGAAAATCAAATGCAGCGGATACATTAGAAGAGAAGACACAAAAACTGTGGGTAGATATCATCCAAGGAAATCGGTTACCATCGAATGGGACTGGGCTCTCCTAT
The DNA here is from genome assembly GCF_029867415.1 of Vicia villosa. Lineage (NCBI taxonomy): Eukaryota > Viridiplantae > Streptophyta > Magnoliopsida > Fabales > Fabaceae > Vicia > Vicia villosa. Next base: position 320,557 of record NW_026705798.1, on the reverse strand, counting down.
ACAGCACCGGTGATTATTGATGGTGAAATGGAAATCCATATTGATGAAAAGGATGTAGCATTGGTTAAAGAATCATGGAGAAATGCACTAGTCATGTATGCAATTGGGAATGGACTTTCTACGAATGCAGTAAAGAAATTTATGTCTACAACATGGAACTTTGTTACTCTCTCAGAGTTATACTACAATGAGGAAGGATATTTTCTCATCAGGTTCAAAACTCGTTTGGATAGGGATGTTGTGCTCATAAGGGGACCATACACCATCTTCAAGAAGCCAATCCTCCTTCATGAATGAAACCCGAAATTCACACTGCAGGATGATGTATTGAGGATATTACTGATATGGGTTATTTTTCCACAGCTACCACTATACTATTGGGGGCCTCAAAGTATTGGAAAGATCGCCAGTGCTATAGGTAAGCCAGTAATGACTGATGAATGCACAACAAAAAAGCTGAGAGTATCTTATGCTCGTGTTCTGGTTGAAGTGGATGTCACAAAGGAACTGAGACATCAAATTATGATCAGGGATCCACAAGGTGAGAAAATGACGCAGCAGGTTGATTATGGGTGGAAACCTCCTTTTTGTAAGAGTTGCAATAAGGTAGGCCATGAGTGGAGAAAAAAAAGAGGAAATGCCCAGGAAAAAGAAAGATCCAAAGCAAGTTTGGGAACATAAGAAGGAACCCACTGTAGTGACAACCAGCAACACTGAGAGAAAATACCCTATTGTCGTGAATACAAGCAGCACTAATGACTCTCAGGTTGAAGTACCTTGGATAAATATATCGAGCACAGGTAGGAAAGGTAAGGAACCAAAGGTTGTTGAACTGGAATGTAGGAATGGATTTGAGAGCATGTTGGGTGAATTCTCTCACCCCCCTGATGTTACATGATTTGCTGGAATATCTGAGGGATTAATAAAACTGCCAGGTGCCTTGAGGTTGGAGCCCGCCTCAGAAAACATAAGGTAACCTGTTTAGCTTTGTTTGAAACTCTTGTCAAACTGAATAATAGAAGCCTGGTTAGGAAAAAGGTTGGCTGTGACTGGGAATTCATTGATAACTATGAACATCATAATAATGGTAGAATTTGGCTTACATGGAACCCTAATATCCAGAATATGAAAGCTATTGACAAAACTGATCAATTGTTACATACTGAAGTATATTCTAAAACATGGATCTTCTCTCACTATCTGACTGTTATCTATGCCCATAACCAGATTGTGAATAGGAAAAAGCTTTGGGATGACATTGATAGAATTAGTAGATGCACTAATGGACCCTGGATTTGTGATGGGGATTTTAATAATGTTCTAAAAGATGGTGATAGGTTAGGTGGAAATGAAGTTCACATAACATAATATGTGGATATGGAGAGGATGATGAATGACAGTAGGATTTTTGAACATGAGACAACAGGCCCCTTTTTCACATGGTCAAATAGACAAGTTGTGAATCTCATTTCCTCTAAGATTGATAGGGTCTTAATTAATACTGCCTGGTTTATAGCTTTCCCTAACAATATTATTGAGGTGCTTAACCCTCATATTTCTGATCATTCTCCTCTGAGGATCAAGATGGATAGTACTCAACATACATGTAAGCGAAAACAAAGATTCAAATTCCTAAATTATGTGACTGACCATCCTGATTTCCTAAATGTTTTGAGAATCAATTGGATTCATCATAAAATAGGTGCTCTTATGTATCACTTATGGAAGAATCTGTAGAGACTTCATTTTAGTCTCAGAGGTCTTAACTGGCAGATTACTGAGGGAATCAGAAATCTAAAAGAGAGTAGGATACATTTGGACAAAGCTTAAACTGTCCTAAATACTGGCCATCTCAACCATGTTTTGTGTCAAAATGTTAAATACTGGACTGAAGAGGTGATTAAAAATAGTGAGCTTGAGGAAAGGATCTTACAACAAAGGGCCAAAGAAGATTGTATTAAGCTGGGAGATGGAAATAACAAGTACTTTTATGCCAAGCTTAAAGCAAAAATTAACCAAACTCAGATTAAAAAATTGGATAATGCTCTTGGGCAAATCCTCACAGAAGCTGAGGATTTGGAAAAGGAGGTTTTGGATTTTTATACTGCTCTCATTGGTCTAACAACTCCTAGAAGAAGTCACATGGATATAATTGTTCTGAGAAATGGAGCACAATTAAAAAGAGATCACCATGACAGTCTTACCAACAATGTCACTGAAGAGGAAATTTGGCAGGCTGTGAAAAGCATGGGGGACAACAAAGCTCTTGGTGCAGATGGCTACACTGCCAACTTTTTTAAAGCTAGTTGGAGAGAAATCAAAGCTGATGTTATTAAGGCTGTTCACGATTTTTTTATGAATAATAGATTATATAAAGCAGTAAACTGTGTTGTAGTGACTCTGATTCCCAAATCCAAAAATGCTAAGACCGTGAAGGAGATGAGACCCATAGCTTGCTGTACAACTCTATGCAAAATTATTTCCAAGGTGCTTACCACAAGACTAAGCAGAGTAATCAACCATGTTGTAGATGATAGTCGAACTGCTTTTCTTCCATGAAAAACTATTCATGACAACATTATTTTTGCTTATGAGATTTTGAGAGCCTATAATAGAAAACACATTTCCCTTAGATGTACCTTGCAAATTGATCTTCAGAAGGCATATGATATTGTAGAGTGGGATGCTTTGGAGCAAATCATGATTGAGATGAACTTCCCAACACAGTTCACCAATTGGATCATGATAGCAGTTAAGATTGTCTCATACAGATACATAATCAATGGTCAAATGAGTAAAATTATTCAAGCCAAAAGGGGTTTGAGACAGGGTGACCTAATCTCCCCCTTTTTGTTTGTTCTAGTCATGAAGTATTTGCATAGAAAGCTTGAAGGCTTAAGAAAAGAGCATGACTATCACTTTCACCCAAATTGTGCTAAATTAGGGATAACAAACATTTGTTTTGCTGATGATTTGTTACTTTTTTCTAGAGGTGATGAGAAATCTCTGAAAACTCTCATGGAGAAATTTGATCAATTTGCTGATGATACTGGATTAAAGGCCAACCCAGCCAAATGCAAAATATATATTTGGAGGTACTTCTGAGCAGATTCAGTAGAAGATTGCAACTGGCATTAGTTATGGCAATGGTACACTCCCTTTCAAGTAATTGGGTGTTCCTCTTGCAACAAGGAAAATCACCATAAACCAATGTCAACCTCTTATTAATAGGATGTTGGAGAAGATTCAACACTGATCTTCCAATTTTCTGAGCTATGCTAGAAGACAACAATTGGTCAAAAGCACGCTGATGTCAATAACTGGTTATTGGATGCAGGTATTTCCTTTACCCAAAAATGTGATTAAAAGAATTGATTCTATTTGCAAGAATTTTTTGTGGTTTGGAAAAGCTACTGGCAGGAAAGCTCTGGTATTGTGGGAAGCTATTTGCCAACCTAAAAATGCTGGAGGTCTGAACCTTACCTATCTTGCTGACTGGAATAAAGCCACGATTATAAATATGCTCTAGAGTTTACATATGAAGACTGACAAGCTGTGGATCAGATGGATTAATGCATACTATCTGAAAGGAGAGACCATTATGCAATGGTAAGTGAAAGACACTCATTCTTGGATGATCAAGAATATCATCAAGGTGAGGGAGTTAGTATTGACTAGTGCCTTATGGGAGAAAAGTGTTCAACGGCAGCAATTTAAAACTAATGAGATGTATAAAGAAATCAGAGGCAGTGATACCGTCAGGAATTGGAGATTTTTTTTTATCATAACTATGCCAGGCCACGAGCTAGCTTCATTATATGGTTGGCTCTTTAGGGCCGCCTCCCTACCAAAGACTGATTGGAAAAACTTCAAATTATTACTGATGGTCTTTGTGTTTTTTGTGGGAATCGGGAAAGTATTTGACATCTGTTCTTTGCTTGTAATTACACTGCTCATGTTTGGCAGAAGATCCTTGTATGGCTTGGCTACAACAAAATTAGTGGAGACTGAATTGATGAGAGCAATTGGCTTATTACAGAAGCACAAAAGAAAGGATGGAGAAGGATTATTCTGAAAATGGCTGCTACTGAAATAGTTTACCAGGTGTTGCAGACTAGAAATGCGATGTGTTATGAGCAAAAAGCACCGGCGAAGGATATTGTTCAACACATTCAGGCTGATGTGATTTTGCATGCTCAGACCAAAAAGATCCTCAAAGACCATGTTCAGCTAGCTACTTTGGAGATTGGTTGATTTGATTCCGTTTGTTTATCTAGTTTCTGTTGATTATTTTGAGGCCTGGATTGTTTGATCGGCTTTTGTTATAACTGATTTTGATAATAAAATATATATTTTACTCCAAAAAAAATCTAACTATAAAAAATTGCTAATACTTTATATAACAAATTCATTAATTATTACATTACATTAAATTATTACCAATTACATTAAATTAACATAAAATTACTTCAATTACTACCAATATGGTCAATTATTATATTACATTAAATTATTACCAATTACCGATTTTGATGGAACTATAAGCCAGAGAGAGAAGAGAAAGAGAGAAGAAGGCTTTTAATGTTTTTATTTGTTTAATAATAATAATAAAATTTTATATTGGAACCTTCGTGATTGTGAGGCTCAGTGCTACAACATTGCCTGCACCTAGAAAGGATCGGGCCTGATAAGAATATTATAAAAAATTATAGTATTGGTCAAAATAAAAATTGAATATATTATTTTCCTCATACTTTAAGGAAGAAAGATATAAATACTTAGGTAGAGTATTAATAAAATAGTCTCTATATAGTATATATGATTCTAATTAAGTAAAATTGAAGTTAAAAAAGTTATATCTATACTGGGTAATTGTGAGGATCACAATGGAAAAAAAAGAATTTAACACAACAACTTGTGTAACTCAAAACCATATAAGTTATAAAAAAACCGCATAAGTTATATATATATTATTAGATTATATATTATTTATAAACAAAAGTATAAGTTATAAAACTTGAATTTACTTGTATTATTATTATTATTATTATTATTATTATTATTATTATTATTATTATTATTATTATTATTATTATTATTATTATTATTATTATTATTATTATTATTATTATATAGAATAAGAGACATTTTGTCAAAAATATACTATTTTTTTTAATTTTAATACCAAATTATCCGACTTTTCTCTATAAATTTAAAGATATCATCTTTTCAAAAAAGAAATTTTAAATACACCCGCCAATTGAATTGGCAGAACCTCCTATTTTATGTATTTTTAATAATTTTTTTACTTCAGATTTTCTTAAAAAACTTTAATCATATGGAATTTACTGCAGATTTTTCTACAAACACTCCTCCTTTTTATATAATTTTGAGCAAACCTGCAGATTTTACCAAAATCAATTTTAATAATGAAATATTTGAGAAATCTGAAGGTAATTTCATAAGAGTAAAGTTTGTTAGAAAAATTTGTAGATAAACAAAAAAAATGTTAAAAAATAACACAGAACCTATAAAGCAATGAGTGGGTCTTTAGTAA
>NW_026705797.1:300000-430810 GCF_029867415.1 Vicia villosa | reverse complement strand
GTTCCTCCAAGCATTCCTTTCTTGGCATACCTTGTTTAATGCCGCTTGCAGTTTTTCAACATCGGTGGAGAAAAGGTAAATTGGTTCCCTCAGGGGAATAGGTTCTTGATGTTGATATGGCATCCTGAGCTTGAATGCTCTGACGCGTACCCATTGAAGGTAAGGATCCAGGGAGATGCAAAGATTTTTTCCTAACAATCTTCTCCCTTTGCTGTGAACAAGACGCCAGGCTTGGACAATTTCCTTCTTTAGCATGTTGCCATGATCGTCGATGTTCTTGAAGAACAGACCCTCCAATTGAATATTACTTGGAATGTTTTTCATGGGATAGCCGTATTGACGACGGGCTAAAGCTGGATTGTAACTGATCCCTCCCTTAGTTCTAATAAGGGGTATGTTGGGGAAACTTCCGCAACTGAAAATGATCTTAGTTTCGTCGTTGTCAGGACTACACCAATCAATGTCCGTATGAGTGAGAGACATGATTTTTTGTGACCAGTAAAGGCCATCCCTCATATTCCAGAAAGTGCTAAACTTTGGCAGGTGTGAAACGAACCATTCGTATAACAACGGTACGCAGCATGTGATTAATCCTCCTCGCTGCAGGTTTCTTGAATGCACAGAGTGATAAGCATCCGCAAGCAAGGTTGGTACTGGATTTCCAATTAAGAAGATCTTAATTGCATTGATGTCGACGAAATCGTTAATGTTAGGGAACAAAAACAATCCGTAGATAAGCAAAGCCAAGATTTCCTCAAAAGCGCTCATATCTTGGATGCTGACGAAGTATCGAGCTTGATCAAACAGGAATTTGGAGGGCAATCCTTGAATTCCTCCTCTACTCACCATATGAGTTCTAATGTCGACTACGTTCAAAGGAGTAGTTGCAGCAATAATAATGTCGTGAGGATTCTTTTCCAAACCGGAGTACGGATCTTGCGCGTACACGGGTATTCCAATCAGACGAGAGTACTCCTCTAACGTAGGCATGAGCTGATAATCTGGAAAGGTGAAGCAGTGATACGTTGGATCGTAAAACTGTACCAAGGTGGGAAGGATCCCAACCACCATGTTGGTATTGAGCAAAGGCAGAAGTTTTCCATACTTCTCCTTGAAAGCCTGGGGGTTGACCACCAGTTTTCCGAGCTTTCCCAGTTCCTCGACCTGGGGAATCTTGAAGGTGTATTTCCTAGCTCTCTTTCTTCCGTAATCCATAATATAGATCCTTAAGTCCTTTCTCCATTTCTCTCTTTCTATGAAGTTCAAAACGTTCGTTATTTAGTTTCCTTGAAAAACGACTCGAAAAAGACTCTTTTTGTTTTTAGTTGTTTATTAATGAATGATGCATGAATGCATGAATGCACACACAAGAGTTTTAAACAAACATGGCGTTGAAGGGTATAGTGGTCATGAAGTCCAAACGCAATCCCCGCCCCAATGGTAAACTAAGGTTAAGGATTTTTGTACCTGTAGAACGGGTTCTAGGGGTCTCAGAGTTTTTGCTCAACCTTAAAGATACGTTGATTGGTATCTATAACAGAGTTTTCTCTGAGTGTAGTATCTGCGTGACAATTACTTCCGTAATCACCGCTCTACGTCCTAAAAAAAAGGCTTTAAGTGGGGTTAATGTGTTTCTAGGTCCTCCTGGTACAAATCAGTCTCGGAATGCTATGGCGCAGTTGATCACAACCAGCCAGGCAAATCCCAAGAGTAGACTTGGAAACCAAGATTAGAGGGCCTTCACCGGGAAGACATCCTCCATCCTATCTTATGTTGCACTCAAATCCGGGTATAGGATTTCTCACCACAAGGGGGAATCAAGCCCTTTCCCGATACAGAATAAACAAAGTAAACAAATATATATATGCAACAATCACATGATATGACACAGAGGTTAGGCAGGACCTCTCTTGTTTGAGGGGGAATTTGGCATCCCTAATTCCTCATTGGGGCTGGACCAGCAACAGGTCAACCATTGGTTTGGATGAAAAACAAAGGTTTTTAACACTTATATCCCCAGCAGAGTCGCCATTTTTCTGTGGTGTCGTTTTCTTTACCTCCCCGTTTCACTTGGGAGGACGGCACGCTAGACCCTTCACGCGAAATTTGGAAGGAGAATGCGCCCGTGGTGGGATGAATTTTGTTTCAGTTCTTCCTACGATATCACACGAACTTTCTTATTTGTCCTACGAGTAGGAAAGGGGAAAAAAGATCTCAACTAAACCCTAGGAGTTTGCTAAGTGTGGGGATTTCACCTAGACTAGAAATTCTGGGGTCCGGGGGGTCGGTTATACATAGGGAAGTGTTTAAACACCCTACATATCTGTAGTACTCTACAGGAACCTTCTCTGTGTCATTTTGTGATTGTGTTTGCTGCTAATGATTGGGAAAGTTTCTCCTTTGTGTTAGGAGAGAGAATTGAATTGATTAAAGAAAGACAGACAGATAGACAGACTGACTATTTTTGGTATTTTATTAGCTCGCTGAGATTCCTTGTGAACCTCATGCCTACATATCCCTAGTGGAAGTCAGAGCTTAATGTAGTTCGGGGAACTAACTAGGGAAATTAATTATTTTTGGTGCCTTGCTTGAAGCTCAAGGTTGAAGCTTGAATTAAATCTCTGTTTACAGTAAAGAGACATGAAATCATCTCTACAGCGAGGTATTTGTACTATTCTACCACAAACATTTAAAGGAGTGACAGAATAACTAGATTCATTTCATTCAAGAGGGGGACCTTACTTGTGTGTGCAAGTATGCCAGTCAGATGCCTCTTAAATGAAAGAAGATGCTCGTCCAAATTAGGGAAAGTGTACAAGTCTGGGGATGTGCCAGAGCATGTCTTTCAGAGTCCTAAATGGGAGACTTTGATTGAAATTGAAATTGAAATGTTTGTTTGTTTGAATGTGGTAGAGTAGTAAAAATATCTCTCTATAGAGATAAGCTATGTCTATCTACTGTATAAAAGATTTGACTTTAGCTGGCTTGTATGAGGCCCAAGCTTGAGGCTTTTTTGATTGATTTATTAATATTATTGACTCTGGGAGATGACTCCACTGGGGATTAATTACAGGGTATTTTTGTGTTCTGTACAAAGCCCAGAATTGAGGCTGACTCTATTTAGGGAGACTCTATTTATGTGCCTTGTACAAAGCCCAAGGTTGTGGCTAACTGCTGAGGATAACTGAATGAATGACTCTATTTTATGTGCCTTGTACAAAGCCCAAGGTTGTGGCTGACTCTAGCTAGGGAAAACATTATTTTCTGCCTTGTACAAAGCCCAAGGTTGTGGCAGACTCTTAAATAAACTGAGTATGGATGACTCTATGGGGAAAAGATCCTAGGTGTTAGGAATCTTTGACACATAAAAATATGGTTTAATATGGTTTATCTGCCTTGTACAAAGCCCAAGGTTGTGGCTACTGAGTGATGAAAACTCACTGGGGAGACTCTATTATCTGCCTTGTACAATGCCCAAGGTTGAGGCTGACTCTTGACAGGGGAGTTTTATTGTTTGGGTGCCTTGTATGAAGCCCAAGGTTGAGGCTAACTATTTTTGTTGGTTTTGACTCTACTGAGGAGATTTTATTTATTGAAAGACTGTTTTTCTTTGGAAGCTAACCCTTTCCAGGGATTTTGACTCAGCTGGTGAATTTGTCTATTAAAAGACTGATTTTATCATGTTTTTTTGGAGGCTGACCCTTTCCAGGGGTTTTGACTCTTTTGGGGAAATTATCTCCTAGGAGAAATGAATCTTTATTTATTTATTAATTGACTTTGGAGGCTAACCCTTTCCAGGGAATTTTATTGAAATGATGGATTGATTTGGAGGCTAACCCTTTCCAGGGGATTTTATTGAAATGATGGATTGATTTGGAGGCTAACCCTTTCCAGGGGATTTTTATTAACATGAAGGAATGTGTGGAAGCTAACCCTTTCCAGGGATTTTTATTGAAATGATTGGCAGAAAGATTATCTAGTGGAGACTTCTTGTTTAAAGCCCAAGATGAAGGCTGACTCATGCTGAAGAGAAAATAAACATAGATCCTAGACTCTGCTAAGGAAGATTGATGAAGATAAGGGTGACAGAGACTGTCCATGTCTCTCATTCCAAAAGGTGTACTCAATGCAAAATTGAGACAAACTTAGCTTGTTTAAAGTCTGGTTTAAATTGGAAGAAACTCACCAGGGTAGGCTAAAAGGTGACTAAAGACCTGTTCCTATGTTTATAAGAAACCTGATGGGTCCTTGTATACAAGCTCAAGAGGAAGCTGGAAATGCTTTTAAGAAGCCTGTGGGTCCTTGTACAAAGCCCAAGAGGAGGCTAGTCGAGGGTCCTTGTTATAGCACAAGAGAAAGCTATGTAGTTTTGAACTTATTTTGGCTCTAAGCAAATGGGTAAGAGGTTTCACCGGGAATAATTCCTCTTTGGGTGGATGTGTCCTATTATTTGGATTCTAAGGTTTTTACCAAGATGTTTCACCGGGAATAATTCATCTAGGGGGTTTGAACTACAGATCTCTAATTAGGAAAGAGCCTTCACCGGGAAGACATTCTCAATCCTAGGCCATATTCCTATAATATATATATAGTTTAACTGTCCTAGGGTTTATACTCAAACGTAGTTCTAAACTAATATATGCACAGTTTATATTTGACAGTAATTTAAATAAAGACTGTAAATTGAAAGCTTGTAAAGCCTAACCTGGATGGAGTGGAGGCCTTTGAAGAAGTATGTACAGAGCCTCAACAGTAATTTTTGTTGTTTTGTTGATAACAGTTGAATATATATATGATAAACAGTTAATGGTTTTTTGAAAATAGAAGAAGTGAAGATGGACAAAGGTCACATAGGTATCTGAAGAGTTTCACCGGGAATAATGCCCTTCAAATACCAGAAGAATGTTTTGAAAACAGAAAGAAGATTTTGAAAATACAGTTTTGAAAACAAGCTAAGAAGAGAAGGTTTTTGGGACTTACACTCTATTAGAGGCCCAGTACTTTACAGTACTGGTGTAAAAGCAATTTGAAAATGATTTGGAATGATACAAGGTTTTGTTGTTTGAAAACCCTAATCATTTGATTTATTCGGAGATTGAAAACAGTTTTGAAAATTGACAAAAGTCAACTTAATTAAGGTAAAAATAAAGATTTTTAACTAATTAAGACCTAAACAATTAGGGTTTTATCATAAACTTATTTACAAAATGATTAGGTTAAAACAAAGTGAATATATACATTTAAAGTATTTAAGAAAACACTTAAAACATACTATTTTAAACCTAATTAAAACACATGAAATAAATAATATTTTTATGATTTTTTTTTATTATTTACAAAATAGATATATTAAATGACAAGTGTGTGAAAAATGAAGTGAAAATGATTTAATTTGATAGGTGAATTATTCATGTGAAGTTGTGAAGAAAATAAAAGAAATTATGTGTTAAAAAATAGTTTTTGGCCCTTGGAGGATTTGAACCCACGCCCTTGAAGTCACCAGCCCAAAACAACACCACTGAGCCAACGCGCGCTTGGTGATAATAACTCTCACTCAATTGGTTATGTTTCAAAACAAGTGATAAATCATTGAAAAATAAAAGAATCAAAAAGTCTGGGGCGAGGGGGATTCGAACCCCAGACTTTGGACACGCGCAACACACAAACACTCTTTACCACTGGGCTGTAACGATGTAGTCGTTTATAAAACAACTTCCATTCAAAATAAAATAAACTTTGGCCCCAGATTTAAATTTTGCGCGCCATGGCCATAGTCATCTTCTTCCTCGAGCTCAAGAATTTTCAAAATCCTAACTCTCTGGTTTCTCAACTAAATGACATGATGTAAACATCAATCTTGTTCTAAATTTCCTCACGAATCCAGATATGTAACTAACATTTATTTATAAGAACTATAGCTACCTAATTTCTCAGAAAACTCTAAGAACACATGAACCCTAAATTTGAAATTAAATGACAAACAAGATGAATAAATGAAAGATGATAGAGGGTTTTCAATCCTCTGATGATGCTAAACAAGATAGAATCGAGCTTTAACTCAAAGAGTGCTTAAATTAAAGAGGTGAGGTTCAGAGACTTACCTCTGAAAATGGAGGTCGTGAGGGTGATGGAGAACACCTGGACTTGAATGAATGATCTCAATAGCTTCCTTGAGACTCAATGATGCTAACTGAATGCTTATTGGAGCTTGAATCCTCCTGAATTGCTCTATGGACCTCCTTCGATTTGAGCTTCAAGTAGACATGGAGGTTGTTGAATTTGGAGTTACAGACGAGCTGCAGCCATCTGGTTAGCTTCACTATGACCTGAGGAGTGTGCCTGGATGATTGGCTTGGCTTGAAACCTCCTGAATTACTCTATGGACCTCCAACTGCAACAGCTCCAAGTGAGAGGTGAAGATGATGATTCTTCACTTACAGAAGTGTTTCAGAGGTCTGGATCACCTCTAAATGACTTCCCTAATGTGTTTGAATACTTAATTCCAAAGGAAGAGCTTTGGTTTGAAGAATCCGAGTCTTCTTGCCAAAGAACCTTTGAAAACCTTAAGTATGAAGAAAGAAGAGAGAAAGCAAGAATTTTGTTGCTTTGGTGTGGTTTCTGAATGAGAAAGAGGCCTCTATTTATAGGCAATTGGTTCAGAGCAATTGATCATAGTAAGCTTGCTTAGTGTAGTGAGTTTGGTTTCTTAGCCATGAAGGAATTCAAAGAATATTCCAAGTGCAATGATGAGCTCTTTGATACCACTCCCTAGCCATCGGTTTTGCTTGATCTTAGGGGACCAAGTGGCTGCAGAAATGAGCTCCAATTGGTTGGGAGAATATTCCTTTGATGAATCACCAATTTGTCTTAAATTCAAAAAATGCAATCATTACATAATCACATGCCTTTGTTTTTGGGAATCTTCTATAATCCTTATGCAATGATGGAAATTGATGTATGGTATGGTTTCAGATGCATTAGAGGTCTTGTAGCATCACTTAGTGAAGCAAAATGCACAAAATTGCAAAGTTTCAAATTGTACATGACCTATAATTTTACTTCATGAGGCCAACTTTGAACAAGCATAACTCCTAGCTCAAATTGAATTTGGAGAAGGTTGAACACAATTTGGAAAGCCCTAAACATCTACTTCAAATCATTAGTTTGGATTTTCTTCAGAATCCTTTGGCAAATTTGTGAAAAATGAGGCCAAAGTTGGAAGAAAACTAGGTTAAAACACTTAGAAAAAATTTCTAAGTGTTTATGACCTAAAACTCCAAAATTTCCAAAACTCTTAAATGATTGATCTTTTGAAAAAAGTTCCTTTGTAAGATGTTGTTTTATTTTGCAAGATCTACAACTTTCATGTTGCAAGTTTTTTGAGTTGTGTAGGTGAAATTTTGAGTTCTCACCATGCCTTAAAAAACCCTAATTCCCGACTTTTTGCTCCTTGATGAATTTCTTTGAATTTCTTTGGTCAAATGACTTCATTATCCATATATTGATGACATTGATCCTTAAAAGTCATGGTTTGACCAAAAATCTCAAAAGTCAATGGTGATCCCATACAGTTGACTTTTTCCTGGTAAGGTGAGATTTTGGACTTTTGTGTAGAATCAAGATCTTCTCCTCAAATGAATGATGTAAATGGATTATATTGAGGTAGTAGAGACTCTTGAATTATGTCTTGAGTTTTGGATCCATGCCCTGATTAAAAGTCAACTATCTTGGTGAATTAGGTCAAAAACCCTAATTGTCGACCAGAGGACAATGATGACTGTAGACTTTGAACTGAGGTGTGATGTCCAATGGATATTGTCATATGAGTTATTTGAAGATGATTGATGTCTTTGAATGGTTCCCTGGGGCTTTTTAGGGTTTCCCAAAGGTGATCCCTGATTTTAGTCCTTGATAGGCTCCAAACCCTAGTCTGTTGATCTGAGTAATTCTGTATTTAGATGACTGGGTGTCTAATCAATCATAGGTGAAATAATGAAGCTTTTGAGTCTTATGATTGTATTAGAGACTAATCCCTCTATTGATTGATCCTTTGCCTGAGTTTTCTTGTCTTTGAACACCCTCGATTGAATGCCAGACTGCCCTGGGTACTTACTTTGACTTGATGAAAATCCTGGAGATATGTCATCTTAGGGGGGTCAAAAATTAGGGTATGACAAGAGCAAACATACAATTTTGGCATTTTTGTGAAGGTAGGTTGACCTGTTTCATTGATTAGGTCGACCTAACAGAAGCAGATTTAGTTAGGTTGAAATTTGTTCCCAGTTAGGTCGACCTGTTGAAGGTTTGGGTCGACCTAAAATCAGTTGAAATGTGTTCTTGGGACTTTTCTTAAGTTTAGGTCAACCTAGGTGTGTTGGTGAGTCGACCTAACAGTGAGGTGTGCAAATCTCTTCAATTTAGGTCGACCTAGGAAGGTAAGTGGGTCGACCTAACAGTGACATGTTTGAATCTCCTTTGTCTGCCTTAATTTGAGTCGACCAAATGATGTACTGGGTCGACCTAGTTGATGCAAAACCATATTCTGATGAATTTGAGCTTTATAGGTTGACCTAGACACAGGGTAGGTCGACCTACATTGTCTTGGGTAGCCAATACTTGTTTTTCCTTGAGTCATTCACTTGTGCCTTTGTTGTTTTTTCACTTGTGGTGTTTGCCATGAATCAAAAACTCCTTGGTGAGTATAGGTTTGTACTTACATACTCCCCCTTTTTGATGATGGCAAACATTTGGTTTAATGGCGAAAGCTCCCCCGGACATGTGTGCGTAAGCTCCCCCATACTAAGCTCCTTCGTACTCAGCTCCCCCGTACTCTCAACACATCTCCCCCTTTGACAACATCAAAAGATAGACAACAAGAGAATAGTAGAAGAGAGTAACAGAATAATATTTATAGAACAATATCTTGCATAGTATAATAGTTAAAAGAAATAGAGCATAAGATCCAAACATATTCAAAATACAACCAAGCGAACATATTATCCAAACAAAATCAAACAAAACAAGCTTAAGTGCGAAAGATGACAGGAAATAAACATAATGAGAATGAAATGTAATGCAATGAGATGATTTGTGTGAGAAAGAGGAGTTTTGGAGGAATTTGATGTAGGAGAATTAGGGTTGGCCGTACACAAGGGTTTGAGAATGAGCAAGAATGAAAAATGTATGCTTAATGATGTATGGAGATGGGTCGGGTCGACCAATAGACCCAAATGGTGCATTTTTGTATCAGTAGGTCGACCTAAAGTGAGGCTGGGTCGGCCTAACAGAAGGACCCTGAAAATGATTCAGATTAGGTCGACCTAGAAGAGGTGTAGGTCGACGTAACTGAGTATGATTTTGTTATTTGAAAAAAAAATTCTGTAGGTCGACTCAGAGACAGAATAGGTCGACCTAAAATGCCTCAAATGTTAGAAATGCAGTGATGATACTTATGTATGTTGGATACATGCTTATTTTACTTACTTGTATGCCCAAAACATTATATGTTATGAGTAATGATGATCAACATATACATGTAAAAGAGATATATGGAGAAGCATATATGAAGTCACTATAAACATGTTAATTGATAGCATATTATAGTATCAATGATATTTTTGGAAGTGAACAACAAACATGTTACCACTTTCTCAATTTGTAGGTATCTCGTCATCATTTCGTAGACTGGAGTATAGTCCTCTTGTCAATGTGACACGATTCTTGATTTGTTGATGGACTACCTTCATTCTAAGAGAAATGTTAGCTTGGGCATAATCAATATATATAATGTAAAAGAATAAAATTAAGAAAACAAACGCATTTAGCTAAAATTAGAGATATCTAATATCCCTAATTCCCTGCGAATGTTGAAGAACTGCTCAGTTGCAAAAGGTTTGGTGAAGATGTCAGCTAGTTGCTTCTTGCTCTCTACATGTTCAAATATAACTTCTCCTCTTTCTACATGATCTCTTAGGAAGTGATGCCTTATTTCGATATGCTTGGTTCGTGAGTGTAAAACAGGATTCTTGCTTAAGTTTATGGCACTTGTGTTGTCGCACATGATAGGTATACGATCAAGCTTAATACCAAAGTCAATGAGTTGTTGCTTGAGCCATAATATCTGAGCACAGCAGCTTCCGGCAGCGACATATTCTGCCTCAGCGGTAGATAATGCAACTAATACTTGTTTCTTGCTGTGCCAGCTTATCAATGAATTTGAGAATGGATGACATGTCCCACTGGTGCTCTTTCTGTCGGATTTGCATCCAGCAAAGTCGGAGTCAGAGAATCCCACCAAATAGCATTCATTACCTTTAGGATACCATAGACCATATGTAGTAGTTCCACGTAGATATCGTAGAATTCTTTTTACGGCTTTTAAGTGTGATTCCTTTGGACCAGATTGGTATCTTGCACACATACATACACTAAACATGATGTCCGGTCTTGAAGCTGTGAGATTCAATAGTGAACCTATCATGCCTCAGTACAATTTCACATCAACCTCTTTACCTTTTTCATCTTTATCTAGGTTGCTATTTGTTGCCATAGGTGTGTCAATCTCCTTTGCCTCACTCATTCCAAATCTCTTAAGCAACTCTGTACAATACTAGGTTTGACTTACGAAAGTTCCATGACTAAGTTGCTTGATTTGTAGGCCAAGGAAGAAGTTCAACTCTCCCATGAGACTCATCTCAAATTCACTCTGCATAAGCTTAGAAAATTCTTTGACAAGTTTTGCATTAGTCGACCCAAATATAATATCATTTACATAAACTTGAACCAAAAGTATATCTTTATCTTTTCTTTTAATGAAGAGAGTAGTGTCAACTTTACCCCTAAAGTATCCTTGACTAAGTAGAAATTTGCTTAGACGTTCATACCAAGCCCTAGGTGCTTGTTTGAGACCGTATAAAGCACGTTTCAACTTATAGACATGAGTTGGGTACTTGTAGTTTTCAAAGCCGGGTGGCTGAGCTACATAGACTTCTTCATTGATATAGCCATTTAGAAAGGCACTTTTGACATCCATTTGAAATAGTTTAAAGTCTTTTGAACAAGAATAAGCAAGTAAGAGACGAATAGCTTCGAGACGTGCTACGGGAGCGTACGTCTCTTCATAATCAATACCTTCCTCTTGATTGTAACCTTGAGCAACTAATCTAGCTTTGTTTCTAGTAATAACTCCGTTTTCATCAAGTTTGTTACGAAAAACCCATCTAGTACCGATTACTTGATGATCTCCCGGATGAGGGACAAGGTCCCAAACATCATTCCGTTTAAATTGGTTTAATTCTTCTTGCATGGCCATTAGCCAATGCTCATCAAGTAATGCGTCCTTAGCGTTTTTCGGCTCAACTTGTGAAACAAAAGCAAAATGATGACAAAAGTTACTTATCTTGGAGCGTGTTGTAACGCCCTTTGAGATGTCCCCTATTATGTTGTCAATTGGATGATCTTTTACGTTTGTCCTGGCCTTAGGAAGTTATTCATTGTTTGAAATGCTTTCTTTTTCAACATTATCATGAGACTCTTCTTTCTCTTTCTTAGCATCTTCCTTCTCAACACTTTCACTTTCGTCTTCCTTGTCTTTGACAATGTCTTCAGTAGGTGGGCCTGCACTATCAAAAGATATACCTTTCTCGACATATTTTACATAAGATTCATCAAAGGACACATGAACTAACTCTTTAACTATAAGTAACCTTTTGTTGTAAATCCTATATACTTTACTAGATTGAGAGTAACCAAGAAATATGCCTTCGTCAGCTTTAGCATCGAATTTCCCAAGATTATCCTTACCGTTATTTAACACAAAACATTTGCAACCGAATACGTGGAGATGTGACACATTTGGTTTTCTACCCTTTAATAGTTCATATGGTGTTTTGTTTAGTATAGGACGTATTAGTATCCTATTCAAAACATAACATGCGGTGCTAACAGCATCAACCCAGAAATATTTGGGTAGACTACCCTCATTGAGCATTGTTCTTGCCAACTCCTCTAGTACACGATTTTTACGTTCAACCACACCGTTTTGTTGTGGTGTTCTAGGAGCTGAAAAGTTATGTTCAATTCCATGTTTATCACAGTATTTTTCAAAAAGATAGTTTTCAAATTCTCCACCGTGATCACTACGAACTGCAACTATTTTAGTGTTCATTTTGTTTTGACATAACCTTGCATATTTAGTAAAGGCTGGAAAAGTTTGATCCATACTAGGTAGGAAGATTGTCCAACAAAATCTAGAGTAATCATCGACAATGACAAAACCATAGATGTTTCCACCTATGCTTTTAGTCCTTGAAGGGCCAAAGAGATCCATTTGAAGGAGTTCAAGAGGACGTGATGTTGAAACCATGTTTTTTGATTTAAAAGAGGTTTTTGTTTGCTTCCCCTTTTGACAAGCATCACATAGATGACCTTTGAAAACTTTATTTTTGGTAAGCCGATTACTAAGTCTTTTGTGACAACCTTATTAAGTAAGTCAAAATTTATGTGAGCGAGGCGTCTATGCCAAAGCCATGAGTCTTCACCTAGAGCAATGAGACACTTGACTTAGATACTTCGTCCAAGTTTAGCATATAGATGTTGTTTACTCTTAAGCCATTAAACATAATGTCTCTTTTCTTAATATGTTCTATTGTGCAACCAGAATTTGTAAAAGTTACTTTAAAGTCTTTGTCGCACAATTGACTTATACTTAAGAGGTTATGTTTAAGACCTTCTACTAGTAATACATCAGTTATATTTGTGGTAGAGGGGTTACCTACACTTCCTTTACCATGTATAGCTCCCCGATTGTTGTCTCTATAGGTGACATACCCCTTTTTCTTTGCGTGGAACTCAACAAAAAGTGATATGTCTCCCGTCATGTGTCTTGAACATCCGCTATCAAGAAACCACAATCTTTCGGCAATGTCAAGACACTTTTCCTGCAAAATTAATTTAGAGTGGGAGGTCCCCAATTTTCATTGGGTCCTTGGTAGTGAGTACATAAATTGTTGCACTTAGGCAACCATTGAAATACTCCTTTAGGAACCAAAATCCTCCTAAATTTGCATTTTTCAATGGTATGACCCTTTTTGCAACAATAGTGACAAGTAATATGATGAGAATATGCTGTTTTGCTAGTTGATACTTTTGGTACAAAAGTGTATTTACTATATAAAGGAGAGTACGATCTTTTGAACTTATTTGGATCAACTGCAAACGTCACTTTTGGTTGTAGAGCCTTATCTAATTTGGCCTTTAGATCTCTTACTTCTTTTTGCGAAATATGACATGTCTCACAACCAAACCATGATGTAGGATCTTTCTCAATTTTATCCTTTTGAATATCTAGCATAGACTATTTTAAAGCTTCCATATCCTTTTCGGTTTTCTCAACTTTTGATTCAAGATATGAAAAAAATTTCTTGTTTGAGGCCAAAAGTTTAAAAGCTTCAATTGCATCTCTATGTAGTTCTTCAAAAGCTAATTTCAATTGAGAATGAGATACCTTATCTACAAGTTCGGGTTTAAGGTGACTTACACGTTTCTTTTTCTTGTGTTGATGAGCGATAAGACATAAGTTTGCCGATTCTTCTTCATCGCTTGATGAGTCTTCACTAGATGAATCACTTTCCCATGCTATGTAGGCTCTTCTAGACTTGTTGTGACCTTTGCTTTGATTCTTCTCTTTCTCCTTCTTAAGGTATGGACAATCTGGTTTGTAATGACCAACTTTGCCACAATTGAAACAAGGACCCTTGGTTTTTCCTTTGTTATTCTCATCTTGTTTGTACTTGTTGGATTGCTTCCTATAGTTGATCAAACCTTTGTCGGAATGTTTTGCTCCATTTTTCTTTAAGTATTTGTTATACCTTCGCACAAACAGTCTCATTTCCTCATCATCGGAGTCTTCATCATCACTAGTATCACTATCCTCTAGCTCTTGCTTTGAGGTCTTGGAGCTTCAAGCTTTTAGAGCTATTGACTTCTTCTCTACCTCTTTCTCCATGTTCTTATCTTTCTTTGCCCTTTTCTCATGCATGTCATGGCATTTAAGATGTTGCTCATGTTCTTCCAGTTTACCGAAGATAGTGGTGATGTCTAAGGTATTTAGATCGTTTGCTTCCTTTATGGTTGTAACCTTGGGTTGCCATTCCCTGTTTAAACACCTTAAAATTTTGTTAGTAGCAACTGCATTGGAAACAGGTCTATCAAGAGAATTTAAACGATTTTTCAGATGCACGAATCTCTTTTGCATGTTTTCGATGGATTCACCATCTTCCATGTGAAAGAGTTCAAACTCTTGAGTTAACGTATTGATTCTAGCAATTTTGACATCATCCGTGCCCTCATGGGCAACTTGCAATGTGTCCCACATAGCTTTAGCGGAGATATATATATATATATATATATATATATATATATATATATATATATATATATATATATATACATACATATACATACATACATACATACATACACATATATATATATATATATATCCATGACAAAAAAAATAACAAGTATATTAACCACCCTACTCTTTCTACTTCATAGCAGAGTATAAGTGTATAACTGCATTCTTGAAGAAACAAAACATAAATCAAAGGAATAGCATAAAAAATATTTAAGGAAACTAGAGAAAGACCACTTGAACCTACAGCTGATATGGCTTTCACGGCAAGTGCAATATTGCCGCAACTTCAAAATTGCAATAACCATATGATAAGCATAACTAAATTAAACAACATCTCTTCATTATCTCCACAAGTACAAATATTGATAAAACACTTGGATAATATAAGAAACAAGGTATTCTGAAAAGTGAATACCCATCAAGGTTGGGTAATATGGGATAGCAAATACAATAAAAACACATAGTAACAATGTCATTAATTATTGTCATCATTTTTCGCAGAAGTTCCGAGATTATCATTAGAAAAAATTTGTTCCAAATTTTGTGATGGATATGGCTCAATGGGTGTCATAATTTCATCATTTTCACCCATGTCATACAAGTCTCTTGGCTTCAAATGAACAGGTATGCTCCATCCTTGCTCACTCTCATCATCCACATAAAAAACCATCTGAGCTTTTGACGCTTGAATGCATGGCTCATTATCTTCATGTTCCCCAGTATGTAGTAGTGTTGCAAAGTTTATAGAGGTAAAACCTAACTTATCTATCTTAATGCCTCTTGGGTTTGTGGTATTAGCCCATTCACATTTAAACATGGGCACTGTGAATCCATCATAGGAAAGCACAATAATGTCTATCAATCTTCCATAGTAAGGGACCCCTCCAAATCTCATTTGGGTATCACTATTGCTTGAATAACTCCATGTCCCAAACATGCCAAAAACTCCACTATTTTGAGTTTTTAGAGAATTGTCTCGTTCCAACGTTCGAAACTTGAATCCATTGACATTGAACGCAGTAAACCTTTTAACTTTATCAAAAGGGCCATAAGCAAGGCTAATGAGAACATCTTTATCTAATCCATCAATGTTGTCAAGATTGTTGCAAATCTATACACGATACAACATCCAATTAGTTTGGTTATTATTAAAAATGAATTCAATATAAACATTTATTTTTGTACGAAAACTCACTCGATTGCGGAACCAGTGAGCAAACTCTCTATGAACCTTCTTGTCTATCTCAGTAGCACTTCTTTGACTACGCCTCATTTGGTTCTGAGTAATACTTCGGAACTACCTATTTGGTTATTCGATATTAGATGTAAAAAAAATCTTAATAGTGTAGATGAAACTACTTAATGGAATAAAACTACTTACTTTAGATAGTCGTCAACTATTGGACAATTCGTTAAAACGTGTCTATGAGCCTGCAACTTCTCAATTGGTGTTAGGGTGTAATATGAAGATCCACCCACAGGTTTTCCAATTCTAGGAAATAATTCTGCTACACGTGAACCTGTTTGGATATCACCAATAGAGCCATCATCTACACGTCCAGGTTGATTCCATCTAGTCTCAATGTTTTCTAGATATCTTGAACAAAATGTGAGAATCTCTTCAAAATGGTATCCTTCTGCAATAGACCCTTCTGGTTTTGCCTTGTTACGTACATATGCTTTATGTTTTCCCAAGTACCTATTGTTAAACCACAAGAGTATCGGTTAAAAAAATTTCAACTTTGTAAGTTGGTAACATTAGAACAAAATCACATAGTTTACCTTTCAACAGGATACATCCATCGATAATGAACAGGACCTCCAAGTTTAACTTCTTCAACAAGGTGAACAACCAAGTGAACCATAACCGTGAAGAACGAGGGAGGAAATAACATTTCCATGTGGCATAAAGTGAGGACTATTTGGTTTTGCATTTTTTCCAAGTCTTCAATTCTCAATACCTTAGCACATAATTGTCTAAAGAATGAGCACAACTCAATCAAAACTGCTGAAATCTCATGAGGTAATGTTGTACGGATGGCTAATGGTAGAAGTTGTTCCATTAATATATGACAATCATGACTCTTCATCATTCCATTCACCTTGAGATTTACTAAGTCAATGCATCTAGAAATGTTTCTTGAATAACCATCAGGCACCTTAATATTCCTTAAAGTTGTTAAAAAATTCCTTTTATCTTTACCCGTTAAAGTAAAGGTTGCTGGAGAAATTCTACCATTTTCATCTGGCCAAAGATCAGGTCTTATGCCCATATTTTGAAGGTCTTCTCTAGCTTTATAATGGTCTTTACTCTTTTGCCTATCATTTAGTAAAGTAAATAGGTCTTCTCTAGCTTTATAATGGTCTTTCTCAATATGCATCAGATCAAGATTATGGCGCAAAAGATTATCCTTCCAATACGGAAGTTCAAAAAAAAAAATGCTTTTCTTTTTCCATTGTTGAGGATGACCTTGGGTAGAATCACGATGTGTTCTATCACCTTCTATAGGTTGTCCCTCACGTGTTCTTTTTACCGATTTTTTTTCACTCGCTTTTTACCAAAGACGACTTCAAGATCTTTAACCTGTTCAAAAACTTCATATCCAGATAAATTTCTCGGTGGACTCCGCATTTCTTGTTCACCATTAAAGAGAATCTTGTTCAATCTAAACCTGTGTCTTCGGTCAAGGAAATGACGATGACCCATAAAACACTATTTACGGCTAGCTTTAGGACAGAGAGATGTAGTTTGAAAGTTACACGACGGGAAAGCGAGTCCTGTGTATGTGTTCCACCCAGAAAGTGAACCCAAACCTGGAAAGTCACTAATTGTCCACATCAAGTTTGCATGCAACTTGAACATCTCTTTATTAAAAGAATCGTATGTATCCACACCATTTGTCCATAACTCTTTCAGCTCTTTGACTAAGGGTTGTAAGTAGACATCAATATTATTTCCTGGTGCTTCTTTACCGAGAATTATCATTGACATTATAAAAGATGTCTGCTTCATGCAAACCCATGGAGGAGTGTTATATGGAATAAGAACAACTGGCCAAATACTATTGTTTGTACTCATCACACCAAAAGGATTAAATCCATCACTAGCCAATGGAAGACGCACATTTCGTGGATCTGATGAAAACCAAGTATGTGTCAAGTCAAATTTCTTCCATGCTTCTGAATCTCTAGGATGCCTCAACATTCCATCATTGTTAATATCTGTTGCATGCCATCTCATATCGTCGGCCATCTTTGATGACAAAAATAATCTTTGTAATCGAGGCTTTAATGGAAAATAGCGAAGAACCTTGGCAGGAATTTTTTTTCTTTTTCTTGTTAACAGAGACCTCTTCATTTTTTTCCCATTTTGAAGTGTTGCAGTTTTTGCAAGTCTCCCTCTCTTCATCTTCTCCCCAATAAAGCATACAACCGTTTGGACATGCGGGTATCTTTAAATAGTTCAAACCAAGTTTTGTGATTGATTTCTTGGCTTCATATAACGAACTTGGAATGTTTGCATATTCAAATGCATCTTTTATTAACTCTAAAATCATTGTCATTGCCTTCTCACTCAATCCACATAAACACTTGATATGGTATAACTTAAGCAAAAAAGATAGTCTTGAATATCGTCTACACCCTTCATATAAAGGTTGTTCTCTTTCTCTAGCCAATTCATAGTACTCCTTGGATTCGTTCGTTCCCTGAGTTGCACTTGGCATCACATAATCTTCTTGGTCAATCTCCAAATTTGACGCAGATGGTATTTCATTAGCATGACTCCTATCAACTCCAAATGCATCGTTAATCATGTTCTGAATATAATCATCGACAATGATAGTATCTTCAACCATATTTGGAGTAATACTAGGGGAGATAGTACTAGGTAGTACAAAGGACTCTCCATGATGAATCCACATGGTGTATCCTTGCGGAAATGGTGACCACATTAAGTGGTCGAACATGTCACTCCTACTCTTTGATTTTCGAAAACCGCAGCGTTTACAAGGACATATTACTACGTCGTTTTCTTTTAAACCTTTAAATGCAAAATCAATAAATTCTTGTATCCCCTGCTGATACGCGATTGAAGATTGTGGCTTAGTAATCCACGACTTATCCATTTCTTCAAAAAATAATAAAATAGATATTATATAATATGTTATGGAGCTCTAATACTATTTAATAAAAAATAACTCATCACATATTTGCATAAATGAAAACACATGAAATGGAACATAAATAATATTTATTTAAAAACATGAAAAGAACAAAAAAATATATTTATTTAAGAACATGTGTATACCATTATAACTGACAGAAGAAAAGCATCACGTTGATATGAAAAGTCATGATAAACTAAGTTCACTCTAATAAGTCACAACAACCTAAGTGGCACAATGTAATCCACTAGTTGGAAGGGTTCTGTACCCTCATCCAGTTCATGTTTGGCCGGTAATTATCACTACTGGAGGGAAGTGTGTTATTTGTTTCATTAAAAGCATTACTTTTAAGTTTTGTAACTAAACTAGCAGGAGCATTACTTTTAAGTTTTGTTACTAAACTAGCAGGAGAATTACTTTTAAGTTTTGTAACTAAATCAAGGTTTAGTGTAAGACCACCAAGTGCCAGAGCCATACAGAATTTTCTCGTTTGTTCAACATGTTTGTCAACATTGAATTCAAAGAATGTGAATTATGTTTACGGTTTATTTATGAAACAAAAGTTAATACTTAATATACTGAACCTTATCTATACTATTATTAGCTCTTAAGCAATATCTAATATGGAAAATAATCATTATAATCACTAAACTCATATTTCTAATCAAATAAGGAAACAAAATATGAAATAAGAGAAAATAAGAAAAGGGAAATGATGGTTAGTACGAATCAAGATTCGCTAACCCAGTACGACGACAAGGTGTATTCCACCTAATTCCTAGTATACAATATTTAATTTTTAAATTATTAGCTGCTGGTAATAAAAGTAACGTCAGCCACGTCCTTGTTCATTGCTTTCGACGAATAAATTGTCATATCATATAGCAAAGCCCATAAGAAAATTAATATTGCGATATAATCTAAGATACTCATGGGATAAGAACAAGATCTGATTAGATAATTTTCATATAGTCCTTAATCTAAATCTTGAGTTTACTAAAATTTGAGATTGTTACAAATATATCCTTAGAAAAAGTATATATGATCCAAAGAATATAATTTAAGATTATAGATTACGGATAAGGTTGTTTTCATTAGGACCGACCAAGGGCCAACATGATTCCCAGGGACTGTTGTCGCACGCTCGCGAAAAATGAACAGAGTCGCCACCAATATATTTATCCCATAAGGGAAAGGAATATCAGAAAACCTAACAAAAAAAGGAACAGGGTCTTGCGACCAGAGAATCTAGGTACGGGAGTCGGTTACGCGAGGGGAAGGTGCTAGCACCCCTCACGCCCATCGTACTCGATGGTATCCACCTATGTTTGTTTCTATCTAAAGGGTGTGTATCTATGTCTATGATCTAAATGTGAATGAATGCAGAATGTAGGGAAAATAAAGAATTGTACTCGCACGGGCCCTACCCCGCTGCCTACGTATCCTTTTCAGGAATCAGAGTTACCGTAGCTCGGCTCAAGATTTTCTGTTTGTTTTGTTGTTTTTTAGTTGGGCGGAGTTAACGTTCGCGCTCTTGCATAAGGGATCGCCTACGATGCGTTCGAGCGGAAATAACAGTGCCCTTAGGTGCCAACGAGGCAAAAGAAAAAGAAATGATTGGTTTGTGTCTTTTAGGGTAGATGGGTGATGAACAGTTCCAAATACCGGGCCACTCATCACTTTCTCTACTTTGTTTTAATTTGAACCATTGTTAGGTGTTTTAAGTGTTTTTAGTTGGGTATTTTCCTAAGGGGAATTTGTTTGTGATTCGAATCACATAAAAGTGTATAACGGTAGAGAAACAGATTAGGGAATGGATCCCACTCATCTCTCTTCCATTATATAGTGTTCGAGGAACAGATTAGGGAATGAATCCCACTCATTTCTCTCCCACTAGGCGATTAAGAAACAGATTAGGGAATAAAACCCACTCATTTCTTACAGCGATCAAGAAACAGATTAGGGAATGAATCCCACTTATTTCTCTCCCACTAAGTGATTAAGAAACAGATTAGGGAATAGATCCCACTCGTTTCTCTCACTATTAGTAATGTGTGATTCACATCTTTTAGTTATTAAGTATTTTAAAAGTTGAAAGAAAAAAGAATGCAAGAAGGGAACTAATCCTATGTTCTAATCTAAGTTGTCTAATTCCTATTTGTGTACAAAAGGAGTCTAAATCTAAAGTTATGTTGACATGGTGATTAAATTCTAAAAGGAGCATTAAAATGGTATCACAAATAGGCCGAAAATACAAGCAATAAAATCAAACAAGAATCATACAAAAATAATATGGAAATAGCACAAAACAATTCAAGCATTAATGCAAAATTAAACTAAAAAACTACTATTTTTTTTGGCATTTTATGAAGGATTTTAAATGTCAAAATTAGCCAAAAAAATCTACTATTTTTATGAGCCTTTTTTATGTGGGAAATTACCTAAAAATCTAAACAAAATGATGATTTTATTACCTACAACAAATGAGAAGAAACTAAGTAAAAGCTAATTCTAATCATCTAAAAACTTGAATCAGGGGGTTTACTGTGAAAATAGCAGTAGCATAATTACTTAGACGCAGGGCCCAAACAGCGAAGAGCCCAAAGGCATTTTTGTTCAACTGTGGCAGCAAAAAAATTGAGTAATGGGCTCAGAGGGAGGTGCACACAGCAAATCGTGTGAAGGCCCAAGGAATTTGTTTTGGTTCAGATTGTATTTCCTCATCAGATTTTACATTCCAATTAATTTTAAGTATCAGACTTATTCACATTGAAACCTAATTAAACCTTCATTAACAACAATTAATCTAGATCCTATGCTTATCAATCAAGTTTAATTCACCTCTATTCAGTTAAAACTATAGACTAAAAAAAATTCAATTAACTATAGAAAAAAATATTAGAAAGGGGAAGAATTAGGGTTACGTGTTTTGTGGCCTTTGAAAGCAAATCCCCTTCTTCCTTCGGACCAAGCGGCGACGGCGCCTCTCTCCCCGTCTTGCGATTACCGGCCACCAGGAGCCACCGTCTCCATCCTCGAAATTCGAATCCAAACTCTATCTTATCTCTAACCCTCAACACGATTGTTCTGAATCGGAATAGAAGGTGCTTTTGGTAAGTCGTTATGACTCGAGGACGACGATGCGCTCAAGATGCTTTAGAAGAGCGCTCCCACTATCAGGTGATCCTCATCTTTCTATGTCTTCACCGATACACGCTATTCCTCTACTCCTCTTCTTCTTCTCCTTCTTTTGTTCTGTTTTTTTGAATTCGCTTCTGTGTTGTGATGTTGCTCTGCGCGTGATTAATATGGCATCGAGTTGCTGTTTGTTGTGTTCCGAGATTGGCGTGAGTGGAGAGTAGAGTGTAGAGGATGATGATGCTTAGAGGTGGTGAGGTTGCGGTGAGGTGAGGATTGAAGGCCAAGCTCAACCGTTCAAAGCTTCCATTGATGAAGTTCTGACGGTTATGGATTCTTGAGCTTTAGTGTGGGGTGAGGAAGATGAAGATTGAGAGAGAATGGCTTGGTAAAGAGAGGAAGAGAGTGAAAGTTCTTGAAGGTGATGCGTGTGGGTAATGAGTGAAGCAGGGTGAAAGAAGTGGTGAGAGTGTGAAATGGCGTGTGTTGTGAAAAAGTGGTTGAAGGTTCAGAGATGGGAGAATGAGAGTGAAGAAGACCTTGATCAGAGTGTGAAGGTGAGTTATATAGATTGAGGATGGGAGAGATTCAGTTGGAGAAGAGAACTGAGAGCTGTTAGATTGAGGGAGGAAGTTATGAGATTGGAGGGTGGTGATTGAAGCTGAGCTGGCAATGCGGTTATTGTTAGTTAATTTTGTTTTTGATGGCTGAGTGTTAGTAACTGATTCTGTTTGGTTAGTTTTTGAAACAGTTAGCTGAGTTGGCAAATCGGTTACATGGATGTTAGTTTTCTGTTTTGAGTTTGTTATAGGTTGGTAGTTAGTTGTAACAAACTTTTTTTCTGTTTTAACTGTTAGGGTAGTTATATGATTGTTAGCGACAGTTAGGATGGGTAGTTATAGGAATGGTTAGAGAATTTGAATGAAAGTTATAAGATGGTTAGGGAGGTTAAGTGAAATGGGTTAGTTGTTGACTCTGTTATAGGTTTGTTATGGTTGTGTTAGAGTTCTGATTTGGTAGTTTGGTAAGAAGAGTTAGGACTGATTTGAGATATTATGTAGTTTGGAGAATGGTTTGAAATTGTGAATGGATTGAATTACTCGAATCTGTTCTTCTGTAGAATGATGTGAAGCTGTATGTGCATGATTTTTGTTTGTCAATGGAGCTGAACTTTGGTTTATATATATACAATGCAGGGACTGGTTTATTTGAAGGGTAGGTTATGTTCTGAACTGATATGTATGTTTAATCAAGCAGGTCTTGGAAGCTTTTTGTTTGTGAGGTTATTATGGCTGGATGTTAATATGTGGGGCTGTTTGGTTTAGGAATTTGAACACTGTTATTCCACCTCTGTGCTGATGTGAATTCTGAATTGGTTTTGTCTTGATGCAGGTGGATTCATCTTTGAGAACCCTCATTGATTCTTGGAGCAGGCAGTAGAGATACAATAACCTGGCAGCTCGTAGTCCTAGAGTGAAGTGTCGACACAGGCTCCTTAGATGCTTAAGGCTCAAGAGTATATAAATTGTATTATTTGAAAGTTTGTATTGAATTCAAGTGTATCTCAAATACAAGGCTATTGTAATTTCTTTGACATGTGTTTTAGTGGTTGTAACTGTCAGAATTATTGAGCTGAAGGTGAAAATGTATAGTAGTTAGTTATTAGAACTTATGTGGATTTGAACTCTGTTTTATTTTGAATGTTGCAGGGATCTTGTTGAACTTTGTTATGTCTTGGTTCTGATGCTTCAATTGTGTTTTGTATGCATGTATGTTGGAGCTTTGAACGAAGCAGTTTAGAGCCTGCCTGAGGATGAAGGTACCATGAAGTGTAGTCATGAAGCAAGGCATAATGTGTGAAGCACACTTGGAATCTGAAGCAATGTACTTTGGGCCACTACAGAATTAAGATGGATTAGTCATTATGGTCAAGGGTATGTTGACTTTGGTCAACTGTTTGACCAAAAAGTCAATAGTTGACCAAAAGTCAACTATGAGTGAAATGTGTCCTTTTTGTATTTTTAAATGTAATTCCAACTTTTGTAGAATACTCTTGAATTTGTAATGGATTTTGACTTTTGAAATACAACTTTGACTCTTTGTGCCCCAGTTTGAATCTTGAACTTTCCCTCCATCATGCTTCACTCGAAATTTCAATCTTTGTATTCTTTGTAGTGGCATATCTTCTTCATCTTACAAACCAATCCAATAAGAATACTCCTCCGAAGTGGGCATAAGTTGATAATCAGGAAAGGTGAAACAATGATAAACCGGGTCATAAAACTGCACAAGAGTCTCAAGAATCCCTTTTTCCACTTTGGTCTTCAAGATAGAGATCAATTTCCCATAACGGCTTTTGAATTTGTCAATATTAGGAACCAAAGTTGCTAGCTCTTTCAATTCCTTTGCACTAGAATTTCTGAAAGTGTACTTCTTGATGCTTCTCTTTTGATCCATGGTACCTGTGATGTTTACAAAGAAAGTCTCTAAGTTCCTTGAAAACCATTTGTGAATGTCATTTTTATGAATGCATGAATGCATGGTTTATGCATCAACCACAATCAAGAGCACACAAGATCACATCAAATCACACAAAATCACACAGTCCAGGTTCTTTGGTTCGACGTCACGAGCATGGAGCCATGGGTCTACCCATCCCACAAGGTGTGTTCTAGGGAATTTTGTACCTGCCAATCGGGTTCTACAAAGGTTCCCAGAGTTTTCAATCTTCTATCGGATATTACCGGCACGCACAATTGCTCATGGGCGCCAATAATATGCCTAAAAAGACCTCGTCTGAGCGTAGTATCGCATGACAACAAGCTCAAATTGGTACTTGATCTTGTTTCTTCACTACATCCTAAAAAGGCTTAGATTGGTTAAAAAGGTTCTAGGCCATTCAGCTTCTACGGACACTCACTATTGAAAGTAATAGCGTTATCACGATGGTTCGTAACAACCTCTACTACCTTCCATGAGGCCTCCACTGATTGGGGTTCCACCATATGACGCTCATGGTAAGGATTGCTCCTGACATGCGACTATTGGTCTTACCACCTCCTATCTCAAGTTACTCACAAAAGTCCGGGTTAGAACTTTATCTCATCACAGAGGAACCATCGAGCACCAAAAAGAAAAAAAGGATAAACAAACAAAGCACACAACAATATATACAGATAAAAACACACAGATAAACAAAAATAGGCTTAACACACTTAAAACTGACTTTCCCAGTGAAGTCGCCATTTTTCTGTAGCGGGGAAAATCTGATATCGAAGCCATGAGATTGACTCGAATCAATATTCCGTTTGAAATCGCCACCGCGCTTTATTTTTTCAAAGGAAAAGGGAAAAGAACGTAAAACCCAAAGTTTTGTTTTTAAAACGAGAAAGAGAACTCAGGTTCGGGTGTTGATTATATGAGGGGAAGGTTTTAAGCACCCCTCATATCTGTGGTACTCCACAGGAACCTTTTTGAAAATCTGTGTCGTGTGTGCTAAAAAAAGGGTTTGTTTTATTTTTAAAATAAGCTCGGCAAAGCGTTAAGCTTTGTGCCTACATACCTCCTCGGTGCAATGGAGAAGTCAGAGCTAATGTAGTTCCGCTTAAAGGGAAAACATTTTTAAAACGAATAAACACTTTATCGTCATTGGAGAGAAATACTCAGCCATTGATCTTGAGCATGAGAACAAATGAATTCTTTGCATCGCTAATGAAAGAAGGTCTCCAACTCGGATAAAATCAACGAGTATGCCACTAGCTCTCTCACGCGGAAAAGATCTCATTATATCAATCAATTTCAAAATCGTGGGGTATAACCACTCGTTTCGACAATTAACGGTGTCTAAACTTTGTGAAGAAAAAAAGCCACTAAGGGCAAAAGATACTTTTAAAGAAAAGGTTTTGAAAAGATTGCAAACATAAGAAGGTTTTTGAAAAAGGGAGAAGATTTTGAAAATTTAAGAATGAGAGGAGATGAAGAGGCTATCCTATTGCGTAAAATAAAAGCTAAGGAAAGAAACGGTCTAACCGAAATAAGAAGCCAACACTTGACATTGTGAGTCAAGGTAAATTTCCATTCCTTTGGAATATCAATACTAAACCAACATTATCACTTGGGGATCCAGATGAATTTATTATCTTAGCACCACTTCGCATTAAGCACATTAAAATTCTGACGAAAATCGGGCAGAGTAACGGTTGTTTTCGGGTAAAATCCTTATATCAATGCCTTGGAATTAACCATCAAGGGCTTTCAAGAAAATACCTGCACACACAAACAGACAACAATCCAATGCCAGACAGACAGAACAATCACAGAGTAATAACATAATGAGGGTCCAAAGGTCCTAAGTCCATAAGTCCGAATCTCCAAAATGCTAGGGATAGTAACCAATAGTCCAAAAGAGAGCCTTAAGCGTTTTTTATATTTTTGTTATTTATTAGTGTTTTAGCATAAAAGTAAAGTATGGTCCAAGTGGACAAAGAGAAAATGGCGGAAACATAAACATATGTCCAAATGGACAAAGAGAAAATAGCGGAATGTAAACGCCCAAATGGACAAAGGAAAAATAGCGGAATGTAAATATGATGAAATGATAGAATAAAGCGATAAAGCGAGAAATATAAAGAGCAATATAATAGAAATACGAAAATTAAAGTCAATTGTTAGATGTTAAAGATAACCATCTTGAAACTTGTCAAGTATGTTATCAAAGTTAGTAATGAAGATCGATGATGAGTGAAGGATGTACTCGGATTTAAATTTAATGGAAACTTATCAGAAGCTTGATAGAATCATAGCGACTACATGATAAATTTCCATAAGTCTTAAATCAACCGCATACAATTCTCTTCCATATTTGATCTTTTTGATTCGGGACACGAAATATTGCGCTATGTTAAGCAGATCGCCAAGTGATTTATGTAGAAATCACCCTACAACGAGGCCGGTCAAAACTTTATGTGCTAATGCATGCGAGAGGAATGGTATGTAGATCACTCTCCGAAAGCAATACCGCACGAAAAGAAAAATGGTGAGTGATCTAGTCTTTACCAAGAATCCATAAGAATTCTCAAGGTATTAAGACTTTCATCGATCAAAATAAAGAGAAACAAAAGATGGAACCACATTAAAAGCTCCTTTCATCCATAATTTCAATCACATAATTTTGCGGATTTGGATTCTCATCCTATCGACGCCCTAAGTCCATTGAAATTAGAGAGAAATTAGGCCTCTAATTTGTGATTCAAAGAAAATATCAAAAGAATGGAGTAGAAGAAGAGTTAGAACCAAAAACAAGTCAAAAATAGCAAAAACAAGCATTCTGCCTCACTGGAAATCGATTTACCTCTGTAGGAAATCGATTTCCTGCCTGCAGAATTCAGATCTGGCGCAAAAAACAGAGTGGAAATCGATTTCCCTCTGTAAGAAATCGATTCCCTGCGCACAGTTTTCAAAAAAACAGCATTATGAACTTTGAAACTTAATTTAGGCAAACATACAAACACCTTATGATCACATATCCATTGGAGCACGAATTTTCCATCAAATCACCATCAAATAGGACCAATATAGCATCAAAGATGCATTGAACACAAATAACAAAGAATCACATTATGGTAGATGGAAAAGGATGATGAAAATTACCAATTCTTGAACAAAACTTAGATCCACTTCAACAATCACCAACATAAATCTTGATCTCTCAACAATTGAAGAAAAAAGAGTGAAATGGATGGTGGTTTAGCTCAAAGTTTGTGAGGTTCAAGGTGTGACTCACAAACTTTATGAAAGAATAAAGAGCTTTGGTGAATTTGGTAGGGATGAGGAGAGAAATTGCAAGGGGTTTTTTGGCTCTCAAAGCTTGTGAAATGAGAGAGTAGAGGTCTCTATTTATAGAATTGGAGCAAGAGTAGTGGCAAATTGGTCTTTTTGTGTTTGGTAATTAATTTGTGGTTAATTGGTAATTAAAGTGGGATTTAAATGGTAAAATGATGTTTAAGTGGGTTTAATGAAGGAGTTAATTTTGATGAGGTGGAAAATTGGTAAAATGATCAAATAAAAAGGTGCCAAAATGATGTCAAGCTTCCCTCCTTATATTTTTTTGAATTTTGCTTACAGGAAATCGATTTCCCATAGGGGTAAATCGATTTCAACCTTCAATTTTCAAAAAATTGTTTTCTTGCACTGTTTTGATTTTTGCCCGATCTTTCACCTGTAAAATATAAACAAAAGAGACAAAACACATATTTTTTGATTTTTGGTTAGCTTTAAACAAATAAAAATCTAAAAGTGCTTGATGATTCCCCTCAGAGATAATCACAGTATCAAAGACAAAGCCTCACAATGGTGCTTTTGATTGATGATTGAATGCAATTGATGTATGATCTTAGGGTAAAAAATTGGGGTATGACACCTTGTAGCATGACTTATTACTCACTTCATAAGCCCCAGATAACATTAGACTTTAAACAAAATAGCCTCAGTTGATGAATGTCAATAAGTCCAATCATGATGAATGAGAAACCTCAATCCCTTTGCCTTAGGTGCACATTGCTGAAAAAAACGTAACTTGAGATGCTTGAGAGGGAACAAACCCTAGCTCCTAAGATCCTCAATTGAACCCCTCAATTCAGCAATCAAATGCCCAAAGATTAAACAGATGAATCAAGCTGGAGAGGAGTAGAAACCCTAATTTTAAAGATCCTTGATCTCAAGCCAAATTTATTGATTAATGAATGCATGAGTCATGTTAATGTCCTAATGGAGATATGCACATGAATGAAAAGCCTAAGCCAGATGAAAGTAAAAGGGTAAGACAAATTTGGGGTATGACAGCTGCCCCTATTTAATCATCTTAAACCTGAAGGTGTGATTGGCGTTAGCCTTTCGAACATTCGAGGTAGAAGAAGATTAAATATCAAGACCTGAAATTTGTCCTGAAATGATGGTGAAACGTTATTCTTATTATTTTTTTTGTTTTGATATCTGCTGGAGAAAGAGAATATTTTGGTTTTTTCTGGCGGAATGATTCATAGTGAATAATTGTGGTTGAATGGTGATAGCTTGTA
Source organism: Vicia villosa (assembly GCF_029867415.1). NCBI lineage: Eukaryota > Viridiplantae > Streptophyta > Magnoliopsida > Fabales > Fabaceae > Vicia > Vicia villosa. Next base: position 402,017 of record NW_026705797.1, on the reverse strand, counting down.
ACGTGGTAGCGGTGCCAATACAGACGAGTGTCGAAGAAGGACACAAACGAGCGTCGAAAGAGAAACACATATGAATGTTTGGACCAATACAGACGAGTATCGAAAGAAAATACAGACGAGTATTAAAGGAAAGACACATACGAGTTTTTGAATCCATACAGACGAGTATCGAAAGAAAATACAGACGAGTATTAAAGGAAAGACACATACGAGTTTTTGAATCCATACAGACGAGTATCGAAAGAAAATACAGACGAGTACCAAAAGAACGACACATACGAGCATCAAAAGAAGATACAGACGAGTACCAAAGGAATGACACATACGAGCATCGGAAGAAGATACAGACGAGTACCAAAGGAATGACACATACGAGCATCGGAAGAAGATACAGACGAGTACCAAAGGAATGACACATACGAGCATCGAAAGAAGATACAGACGAGTACCAAAGGAATGACACATACGAGCATCGGAAGAAGATACAGACGAGTACCAAAAGAATGACACATACGAGCATCGGAAGAAGATACAGACGAGTACCAAAAGAATGACACATACGAGCATCGAAAGAAGTTACAGACGAGTACCAAAAGAATGACACATACGAGCATCGAAAGAAGATACAGACGAGTACCAAAGGAATGACACATACGAGCATCGAAAGAAGATACAGACGAGTACCAAAGGAATGACACATACGTGTCATACCCCAATTTTTGACCTAAGATACCACCTCATATCATAGCATATGCATCATTTGCATCTCTAACAAATTGCATAGCTTGTGTTTGCTACTTGTGACTCAGCAGGGTTTAATCAAGAAATCACTCATCAGTACAAGTAACAATCAATTAGGGTTTTGTTCTCCCTTCATTTCAAATGAATCATCTTCATCAACAATCAACATTTGGTCCTCAGAGATTCATTTCAACAAGCTCAAAGGCTCTGAATCAACCAGATTAGGGTTTTGGCTGAAGCTAGCATACTCCTGACTTTTGCTCAGGATTTGACCTAATGACTTGGGACATGATATCAAGACCCCAAGTGCATCATTTTGACCTAATCCATTGGCTCAGAACATCTCTTACACAAAGATTGATCAGACAAATCCTCAGATCAGGGTTTTGAACTATCAGGGACTGAAATCAGGGATCACATTTGGGAAACCCTAAAAATCCCCAGGAAGCCAATCAAAGATTTAAATCATCCTCAAATAATCCCTATGACAATATACAATGGAAATTACATCTCAATTCAAGATCCACAGTCATCAATTTCATCAGGTCGACAATTAGGGTTTTTGACCTAATTCACTGAACCACTGACTTTTTAATCAGGACATGGTGCCACAACTCAAACCATGGCTCAATATCCTCTAATGCTTCAATGTGATCCATTCATACCATTCATTTGGTGAGGATAGCCTGTTTCATTTGAAATCTCCAGAAACGCGATTCGTCTGAAAAAGTCAACTGTACAAGATCACCATTGACTTTTGGGGAATTTTGGTCAACCATGACTTTTGAAGTTTTGAATCATCAATATATGATATATGAAGTCATTTGATCAAGAAAAATCAAGAAAATCAATCAAGAATCAAAAAGTCAAAAGTTTGACTTTTCATACTTAGAAAAATTTCTAAGTGTTTTTCATGGTTTTTTCCAAACTTTGGAAGGGAATTTCTCAAAATTTCACCTACAAACTGAAAAAAACTTCCAACATGAAAGTTGTAGATTTTGATCCAATAAACAACTTTGACACATATAATTTTTTTCCATAAGATCAACCATTTAAGAGATATGGAGCTTCAAAGTTGGTACTTTTTGAAAACTTCACTTAAAATCTCATTTTCTTCAAAGTTCATGGATCTTTTTCACCAATTTCCTTAAGGGTCTTGAAGAAACTTTCAACTAGGGTTTTGAAGTATGCAACATGAGCTTTCCAAAATGTCCAAGAGCATGAAAAAATATGGAGTGTAGCCATGGTTTTGAATTTTGACATTAGTGAACTTTTCACTTGAAATTTCATGCCATTTTCACTAAGTTATGAACCAATTTGCCAAATGATCCAAGTAATGATACATAGAGGCAATGATTGGAGATATTTTTCTGATTTGAGATCAGAATGGAAGAGGATAAGAAGCTTGAGTTTTAACCATGGTTTGGTCACTTTAACCATTTTGCATTAAATGTAAAAGATTCCTTTTTATCTCTTAAGCCAAATCACCAATTCTTGAAGCAAGTTGCAAAGCTCTGAGTTCAGACACTTTGGCCTATAAATAGAGGTCCTTACCTCATTCAAAATCACACCAAAACCTCACAAAAGATAGGTTTTCTCTTTCTTTCTTGAATTGCAAGTTTTAAGTTCCAAAGAGAGGTAGAAAACTCAACCTCCAAACCCTTGAAGTTCTGGCCAAAGTAATGATTCTAACATCTCATAAACATCATATATGATGTGTTTGAACCATTCACACACCTCAAATCATCCCAAAACTCAGAATCATCATCTCACCTCCAAATATGCATAACACTAGCCTTATCATGCCAAAATCCATACCAAGCAAATTCTGTCCAAATTAACCTTCTAAACATCATCCATATACTTCATATGAACTGTTCCAACCATCATACATGATCTGAAACACCAAAATCACTAAGCTTGATTCTCACTTGAACCATACTGCAGATCGAGTACCATGGATTGATCAAGAGGTTTTCAAATTGTTCCAGGCATCCAAACATGTTCCATAAGGTCCACTGAAGGTGTTCAGATCAAGAAACAACATCTGGAATCCCTCATTTGCAGAATTCGATTTCCAGTTTTGCCATTTTTAAGGTAAGCTCTCTTGAACTTCAAACTCTATTATACATGCATCATAAATGAAAAACTGCCATACCATCTTGTTTCTGCACATGCATGGATCATTAACCCTCAATCAATTGCCAATTATCTTGCACAAACACGATTTCAGAATGAATCATAGAATTAGGGTTCTTCGTGTTCATCAGAAAATTAATGATCTTAGAGTGAAAATAAATGAAATTAAAGGTCACCATCTTGTTCCTTGTGAAAAACCGAGTGAGATAGACCCTTTGATCGATCAAAACAACACAGATTTGAAGAAGTTCAAAATTCAGTTAGGGTTGTGTTCTTGGCGCGTTTTTTCGTTCAACGAATTCAAATAACTGTTTTAAAATATAATATATTGAACGCGTATCCTAAACAAGCTGCACGCGCAGCTCAGTTGGTCCATGTTTTGGTTGGTAAGAGAGAGGGCGTGGGTTCAAACCCTTGTGGAGACAAAACATTTTTTTAACAACTATTTTTCTTACATTTTCTTTTACAACTTCATTTAATTATTTAACACATCAAATTAATTCATTTTTCATTCATTTTTTACACACTTCTTGTTTAACATATATATTTTAAGAATATCAAAAAAAATCATCAAAAAATATTTATTTGATACATTTTTAAATAGGATTAAAATGACTTGTTTTTAAGTATTTTTAATACTTTTAAAATATTATTTTTCATTTGATTTTCAAACTTAATCACTTGTAAATATTTTTGGAGCAAACCCTAATCATCTAAGTGTTAATTGAAGATAATCTTTTTGTTTATCTTGATTAATTTGACTCCTTTCAAAATTCAAATCATTTTAAAACAAGCGATCACGATTCTTCTCAAAAACGATAAACCATTTCTTTTTGATTTTCAAAGAAAACTATTGATTAAATCTTTTTAATTGATCAATTGATTTTCAAAACGATGTGGGGCCTCTCGAATATTAGAGAGTATAAGACCCACTCCTTTTTCCTTTTTTACAGTTTTTCTTTGTACAGAAAACAGTCAAAACAAACTTTCAAATAGTTTTTCAAATGACGCGTCTGTATATAAACAATCAACCATGTTTTATAAAATAAACCATGGGCCTCCATGTAGGTATAAGTCCCAAGCCCCTTTTGTACATACCCATTCCTGTACATAAAATTAGGTATTTCATTGTACACACACATTTTTGTACATATCTCGATCAGTTTGATTTTTAACTTTGAACAACAAATCAAAAATGAAGGTTTCTTTAAATCTTCCCAAAAATATACCATGGGCCTCCATGTAGGTATAAGTCCCAAGCCCCTTTGTAAATACTTGTTTACATAGTTGTTGAATAAACTCAATGGGCCTCTCCCCGAGTATGAGTCCCGAGCCCTGTGTATACAAATGGATCATGCTTACAGGTATATTTCCTTCATAAACTCCATTATATACACACATTTTGTCATATATGTATAATTGTTCATATTTGTTCATGTACTTGTTCATATTTGTTCGTACTTGTTCATATTTGTGATTGTGTTATATATACTTGTTCAACTTAGTACAACACTAGGTTCCCCATAGCCTCCTATTGGGCTTCGTGCAAAGAATCTCCCTAGTTTAGGTTAGGACATAGAGTATGGTTTCCCGGTGAAATCGCTCTAAGAGCTCAAACCAACTATACCACGCCTCCCCTTGGGCTTTGTACAAACGAGTGACCCTCCCATAGCCTCCTCTTGGGCTTACAATACAAGGACCCTCGATTGTCCCTCCCATAGCCTCCTCTTGGGCTTACAATGCAAGGACCCTCGGATAGCCTCCTCTTGGGCTTCGTACAAGGACCCACGGTCTTCTTATAAGCATCCCCAATATCCAAATCAAATACCCTAGGAGATTAGACATTTATCATCTCTATGTTAGGAGTATCTCTTCTATATCATCACAAACAATCAATCAATCAAACTTTTTTGCCACAAGGCTGGCTAATCAATCAAACTTTTTTGCCACAAGGCTGGCTAATCAATCAAACCGTTTTGCCACCATACTGGCTGATTAATCAAAGTTTTTGTCACAAGGCTGACTTCATTGAAACTTTTGCCACAAGGCTGGCTGATTATTCAAAACTTTTTGTCACAAGGCTGACTTCATTGAAAGTTTTTGCCACAAGGCTGGTTAAACAAAAACATCTTTATCATTCTAAGCGCCATAAGTGGCATGGCCCAGGGCTTATAATGAAAAGATTTTCAAACAAAAATCAAACAGATGTATGTGATGATATAGATTAGATACATCGAACATTTAGATGGCATTTGTCTCTTATCCTTTGCTTCCACTAGCATAAGTGGGAACTACGATTGCTCTGACTTTCTCAACATCCCTTTGAAAATACGTAGGCACAAGGTCGTATCCTTGGCGAGCAAAACAAAACAAAAAAAAACCATTCAAACCTTAGCACCCGTAGACCCCGAGCTACAGATGCTCTGATTCCCTTTAAGGGATATGTATGCAGAGGATCGCGATGATCTTTGCGAGCATAATCAAACAAACACCTTAGGTCCCACCTATTTCACAAGAACCTCCACCATAAAGGATGAAAAACAAAACAAAGAAACCTATAGAGTACTATAGATACGTTGGGTGCTAATACCTTCCCCTCGTATAACCAACCCTCTTACCTGGAATCTCTCCCCCACTTATGCATTGCTTTTAGTTTTGGGCTTTGCATCTATTTTTTAGGTTATTGCATCTTTTTTCCTTTTCCTCCTTTGGAAACAATAAAAAGTTTGGTCGGTACAAAAGAAAATTCATTTTTTGAGCACTCGAGCCCAAAGAAGGCATCAGGTGTCTCATCCCGAAAAAAGACAACGATTTTTCCCCGCGACAGAAAAATGGCGACTTCACTGGGGATCCATCTTTTTATTGTTTCCAAAGAAAGGGTTAATTTTAACTTTTGTGTTTGTTATTTCATTTTTGTTACATGTGTGGTTCTGTGGTTCTGTTACCTGTGTGATTCTATTACAAGTGATACATTATGGACAAATCCTAACCCGGATTAAGTACACATAAGAATTAGGTGGAGGGTATAGTCATGTATGGCATACAAGGAGTTCAGTCCTTAAAAAGTCAGCATGAGAATCCTTCCGCTCAGTGGAGGTTCCTTGTTGGTAGTATATGTTTAGCAAGTTCAGTTGCGAAGACATTATTGCTTTCATTGAACTGTAGAAGCTGAGTTGGCTGTAGAACCCCAACCCATCCTGGCCTTATTAGGTTGTGGTGCAGAAACTATTCAGGTGTAGACTTGGATTAGTTGTCATGCGGAGAACCACACTCAGACGAGTTTTTCTTGAGAATATTGCTGGCTCACAAGTTCAGTTGTGCAAGCCGGTAATATCCGAAAGAAAAATGTGGACTCTGACGTATCAGTAGAACATGTTTTGCAGGTGATAAACCCTAGTACTATCCCATGTTTGGTTCTCTGACCTCATGCTCGTGACGCTGGACCGTTGAACTTGTGTGTACCATGTTTGTGTTACCATGTTTGTAGAGTTATGTTTGAATTACCATGTTTGCGCTACCATGTTTGTGTTACCATGTTTGCTTTACCATGTTTGTATATGTGGCATCCATGCATCCATGCATTCATACATTCATTAAAAATCCATCTTTTCCCATAAAAACATGATTTTTCCAAAATTTTAGAGAATTTTTCCTTGCAAACATTATAGGATTAAGTGATGGAGTGGGTAAAAAGGCATACCAAGAAGTACGGTTTCAAAGCGCCTAATGTGGAAAGACTGAAAGAATTAGCATCTTTTGTACAAGATCCTTCCGATTTTAGGAAAAGCCATGGAAAGCTTTTGCCTATCTTGAACACTCATGTTGATGAAGGACTTCTCAAAACTCTGGTTCAGTTCTATGATCCCGTCTACCGGTGTTTCACCTTTCCAGACTATCAGTTGGTACCAACCTTGGAAGAATATGCCAATCTTTTGGGTATTCCTGTGTCTGACAAAATACCTTTCAATGGTTTGGAAGCCATTCCTAAGTCACCAGCCATTGCAGCGGGTATCCACTTGAAGAAATCTGAAATAGAAAGTAATTGGACTACCAAAGGAAACCTTCCGGGTTTGACTTCGCAGTTTCTAATAAAGAAAGCCTTTGATTTCATTGAAACTGGTAGCATGATAGCTTTTGAAGCTGTATTAGCCTTGCTCATTTATGGGTTGGTTCTGTTTCCCAACATCAACGACTTTGTTGATATCAACGCCATAAAGATTTTTCTGATTGGAAATCCTGTTCCGACTTTGCTTGGTGATGTGTATTTCTCTATTCATCACAAAAATCGCCAAGGTGGTGGAATCATTGTATGTTGTGCACCTCTTTTGTACAAATGGATTGTTTCACACTTACCTAAGTCTCCTATTTTCACGGAAAACCGAGAAAGTTTGCATTGGCCTCGAAGACTTATGTCCCTTACTAATAATGATATTCATTGGTATACTCTGGCTCGCTGCGGTACAGAAACCATTGATAGTTGTGGAGAGTTCGCCAACGTACCCCTCATTGGCACACAAGGAGGAATTAACTACAATCCGGTCCTAGCCCGACGACAACTCGGGTATGCAAATTCAGTTAAACCTGTTGGTCTCGCAGTGGAAAGTTACTTCTACCAAGAAGGGGAGGATCCTCAAGGGTTGAAAACAAGAATGGTAAGAGCTTGGTACGACGTCCGAAGAAAAGGAAAAGGTGAGATAAGGAACTGCATTGCTACGAACGCCAACACCAGCTGGGTGAAGAAAAGAGCAAAGGAGTTTCAAATGCCTTATGATTATGAAAAACCTATGTTCCCTGTGGTATCTCAACTACCCAATGTTCCCATTAACACTGTGGAAGAGTACCAGGAGATTTTAGCCAAGATGAGGTTAGAAAAAGACGCTTGGGAAGAAAAGTTTCGTAAAACTGATGAGGAAAATAGAAAGTTGAAGAAAAGAGTGAAAGATCACGAAGAAACTCTTTATTATCAAGATGGATGGCTCATGAGCAAAGATGAGAAGATCCGTCGGAAAGACGCTGCAATCAGGAGATACATCAAAGAAAGCAAGAAAAATCTTGAAGCCTCGACAAGCAACGCTCCGATACCTGACAATTGGAAGAATGTTGTTGACAAACTGAGGACCGAAAAGGCCGAGTTGAAAGCTTACTATGGGAAAGAAATCATGAAGCTCAAGCTGCACAACACATTTGGTTCTTCGTCTGATGAAGATGCTTAGGGTTGTTTAGCTTTTTATTTATCATTTGCTTCTGTAAGGAGCTACGCTCCAATGTTGTAACATTTTCCCATTATTTCAATAAAAGAATTGTTTGTGTTCAAATATTTGCAAGGAAATAATCTTTAAAATATTTGGAAAAAATCATAAATTTCTTTTTACATACATGCATTCTGCATATCGAGTCTGTTGTATAGAGTCTCATCTTTTGGATCTTTCTCCATTAGATCGTCAAGCTGTCGCGTCTCAAAGTTTCTCGACCGCGTTCGCAATCAGATCACAGATACAATACTCGTTCAAGCAGAAGAAGAGTAATGGAACACTCTGAACAGGAGAATATTGAGCTCCGTGGTACGGTGACCACCCTTCAGGAAAAATTGGAAAGTCTCACTACTCTGGTTGACTCCTTGATGGCCGCACAGAATCAGCCGCCGCCACCCAACAGTCAAGCAACAGTAACATCTGAAGTCACTACTCCAGTTTCTACAGTTGCATTCAGCATTCCATCTTTCTCCATGCCAGAAGGTTGGGGCCCGCCTTTCAGCTTTGGTACAGGTTTCCGCCATAATTTCTCTGGGGTTCAAACAGCTACAACTGAAGCGCCTGCAACGCAAGGTTCGGCATTTATTCCACATTCAGGGGTAACTTTTTCCCAAATCACTATGGCACTTTCTCAACCCACTATGACAGTTCCGACCCCTACGGTTCACACTGTTCCTTATGATGGCAATGAGATTTATCATGATCAAGGTGATAGCACAAATCAGCGTAATCTTGTGGAAGATCTCCAAGAACAGTTCAACAAGATTCAGCTGGAAGTCAAAGCTATTCGTGGCAAAGATTTGTTTGGAAAGAATGCCCAGGAGCTATGTTTGGTTCCCAGTGTACAAATACTTGTTAAATTCAAGGTCCCTGACTTTGAGAAGTACAAAGGAAGTTCTTGTCCACAAAGCCATCTTGTGATGTATGCCAGAAAGATGTCTACTTATGCAGATAATCATCAGTTGCTTATCCATTACTTTCAAGACAGTTTGACTGGTGCCGCACTGAAGTGGTACACAGGTTTGGATAGCACCAATATTCGGACTTTCAACGACCTAGGTGAGGCCTTTGTCCGACAATACAAATACAACTCGGATATGGCTCCAGACAGAGATCAGCTTCGATCCATGGCTCAGAAAGATCATGAAGCTTTCAAAGAATATGCCCAACGATGGAGAGAAACTGCTGCTCAGATTAATCCACCGTTGAAAGAGAAAGAGATGACAAAGATCTTCTTGAATACTCTCAGTCCGTTTTATTATGAACGCATGATTGCTAGTGCTCCAAGTGATTTCACCGAAATGGTAAACATGGGGATGCGTTTAGAAGAAGGAGTCCGAATAGGACGTCTAACTAAAGAAGGTGGATCTTCAAGCGGAACCAAAAAGTTCGGAAGTGGTTTCCAAAAGAAGAAAGAACAAAGTGTTGACATGGTATCCCAAGGAAAGCCAAGAGGAAACGTCAATCGTCAACAACAGATTGCTGCTATTGCGCCAGTCGTTAACACAGCACCAAATCCGGGATTTACCCCGCAGTTTCAGCAACAACAGCCTCGACAACCGGCTCAGCAGTTCAACAATAATCAGAATCGTGTACAAAGAGCTCCACAGTTTGATCCGATTCCAATGACTTACACAGAATTGTACCCTGCCTTGATTGAAAAAGGTCTCGTTCAAACTAGAGCACCACCACCAGTACCTGAGAAACTCCCATGGTGGTACAAAGCCGAGGTCTCATGCCCTTATCATCAAGGAGCACCTGGCCATGATCTTGAGCATTGCATAGCTTTGAAATATGAAGTTCAGAGGTTGGTGAGATCTAATCTCCTCTCATTCAGAAATTTGAATCCAAATGTGCAAGCAAATCCGCTGCCCAATCATGGAGGGCATGTTGTAAACATGGTGTATGGATGTCCTGGTCCATACCGAGTCTATAATATCAATTACTCAAGAGCCGATTTGGTACAAATGCACGCCACTCTCTGTCGAGGGCAAGATTTTCGCCAGCATCAGTATGGTTCCTGTAGCATATGCTGTGTAGATCCTCACGGATGTTCGATTGTGAGAAGAGATCTCCAAGTTCTGTTGGATAATGGTACTATTCAGATCTACAGAAATAGGAATGAAGATGAAGTTAACATGATAGGATGTTATCCGCATGAGCTTTTAGTCTCAGATATCAACTCAGAAATGCCTAAAGTTAACGTCATCGTTCCTCATTTCAACATGCCCGAACGCATAGAAGTTACTTACAACAAGCCAAAGGTTCCTATTGCTCCTTTGATCATTTGTCTACCTGGACCTGTTCCTTATGACTCTGACAAGGCGGTTCCATACAACTACAATGCAACAATGATAAAGGATGGACAAGAAGTTCCTTTACCAACTCTTTCATCTGTCGTGAACATCGCTGATGTGAGTCGAGTAACAAGAAATGGACGTGTGTATACTCCACTACAGCCTGTTGCTCCTGCAGCCAGACAAAATCCTGTCAATACACCAGTGGGGAATCCTGAGGAAACTCCTGTCAGTAATACAAACACTGATGTTGGCCAATCCAGTGGAACCAATGTCAATCCAGATTTTGATGAAATTTTGAAGCTTATCAAAAGGAGTGAATACAAGATTGTGGATCAGCTTATGCAGACTCCTTCAAAGATCTCAATACTTTCATTGCTTTTAAACTCAGAAGCCCACAGGGAAGCCCTGATGAAGGTCTTAGATCAAGCTTTTGTGGATCATGATGTGACTGTTGATCATTTTGATGGGATAATAGCTAACATAACAGCTTGCAACAATTTAAGCTTCTGTGATGAAGAACTCCCTGAGGAGGGTAAAAATCACAATCTTGCTTTGCACATTTCTATGAACTGTCAGTCAGACTCTTTGTCCAATGTGTTGGTAGACACCGGATCTTCCTTGAATGTTATGCCAAAAACGACCCTTGCTCGTTTGTCTTACCAAGGAATGCCTATGAAATTCAGTGGTTTAGTAGTCAAAGCATTTGATGGATCGCGAAAATCAGTTATCGGCAAAGTCAACCTTCCCATGACAATTGGTCCCCATACATTTCAAATCACCTTCCAGGTCATGGACATTCAAGCTGCTTATAGCTGTCTGTTAGGACGACCATGGATCCATGAAGCAGGGGCAGTAACTTCTACACTCCATCAAAAGTTAAAGTTTGTAACAAATGGAAAATTGGTAACAATAAGTGGAGAACAAGCCTTGATGGTGAGCCATTTATCCAATTTCTCTTTCATCAGTGCTGATGATGTGGAAGGAACTCCGTTCCAAGGTCTCTCTTTAGAAGACGAATCTTCCAAAAAGAAAGCATCGATTTCTTCTTACAAAGAGGCAGTAAAAGTAGTGAAAGATGGAACTACCACTGGCTGGGGGCAAGTTGTGATCCCTACCAAGAATGAAACTAGAGCAGGTCTCGGATGTTCACCAACATTCTCAAACTGCACCAAGAAGGATGAAACCCTTCGTCCGATCAAAGAAACATTCATTAGTGGAGGATTCCTTAACCCAATTCCTCAAGAGGTTAATGTCCTTATCGAAGAATGCATCGAAGAAGGTCTCTCCGATGATGAAGAAGAATGGAAATGTTATCTCAATGACTCGGGATACATATCTCAGGAAGAACCATATCCTCCTTCAGAGAAATCCAAAGGCAAAGAAACTGAGCCTGTTCCTGCAGAAATTTGGGACACCTTGGGACAACCAAGTGGAAAATTTGATTATATGGTGAAATATACTGCACCTGAAAGTTCAAAGATTGCGATTGAAGACATCCAACCAACTGGATGGGGAGATCCCTTTGAATATAACAGTCAACCAGAAGAGGCTTATCAGCCCTGTCAATTTTCTCAGCAGCCTGAAATTACTGAAGATTTCAGCTTCAACGCATCTACCAAGATTAACAATCCTGAAGATGGTTATTATCACATAAATGCCATTTTTGAAGATGAAGGGGAAGATGGTCCCGCAACTGACTCAGAAAGTGTCGCTGACAATGAGTCTCTTCATCCTGGAGACTGGGAAATACATCCTGAAAATTCTGAAGATTATGACTCATCTTATGCTCTTCAAGAAGTAGGAGAAGACCGTTTCAACTCTACAAAGAACAAGGTTGACAAACCAGGACCTTTGAATCCTGCTCGACCAGCGGTCAATGTCAATACTGAAGATAATTCTGAGGAGAATTTTCCTGAATACATAATACACAGAGGAGTTCGTTGCTACTGGAAAGCTGTCGACGTTCCGAATGTTGTTCGCCGCTCAAAGTAATCACCTCGTTGTTATTTTGACCTCCTGCCTTGCCCAAAGCAGAGAGATGTTTTATAGGGCTTTGCTTTTAAATGTTCTGCCCAAATAACTTTGTGTATAGGGCTCTGTTTTAAAAGTTTCCCTCTTTGTCCTGCCCAAGACAAATGAGTTTGTGTTTAGGGCTTTGTTTCAAAAATGAATCATAAATAAAGTGTCACTTTGAATTCCCTACATTATATGTTTTATTTTTGCTTTTTCTGGAAATGGTAATCCTAAAAAAACCTAAAAAAAGAAGAAAAAACTTTTCAAAAAAAATCTGCATACACTCCTGCATTCATAAATTTTCTGAAATAAATATAAATCATATGTGCAGATTTACTATTGATAAACCCATTGAATGCAATAACCCTGTGCCCTCTCCCAACTTTGAGTTTCCTGCGTTCGAAGCCGAAGAAGAGGAAGAAGAGGAGATCCCGGACGAGATCTCTCGATTACTTAAGCACGAGGAAAGAGCCATTCTGCCTCACAAAGAGCCTTTAGAAAAGATCAACTTGGGTTCTGAAGAAGACAAAAAAGAAGTGACAATTGGATCGCTGCTTGATGCTGATATCAAGAGTAAGTTGACAGACCTTCTCAAAGAATATGTTGACGTGTTTGCCTGGTCCTACCAAGACATGCCTGGGTTGGATACCAATATTGTTCAGCATTACTTGCCATTGAAGCCAGAATGTCCGCCAGTTAAGCCGAAATTGCGAAGGACTCACCCTGATATGGCTAACAAGATCAAAGTGGAAGTTCAAAAACAGCTCGATGCAGGTTTTCTTGTCACCTATGAATATCCTCAATGGTTGGCCAACATAGTGCCAGTTCCGAAGAAAGATGGCAAAGTCAGAATGTGTGTTGACTACCGTGACTTGAACAAGGCCAGTCCAAAAGATGACTTTCCATTACCACATATTGACATGCTGGTCGATAACACCGCTAAGTTCAACGTCTTTTCCTTCATGGACGGGTTCTCCGGTTATAATCAGATCAAGATGGCTCCCGAATACATGGAGAAGACATCTTTCATCACCCCATGGGGTACCTTTTGCTACAAAGTGATGCCGTTTGGATTAAAGAATGCAGGCGCAACTTACCAAAGGGCAATGACTACTCTCTTTCATGACATGATGCATAAAGAAATTGAAGTTTATGTGGACGACATGATAGCCAAGTCCAGCACAGAAGAAGAACATATTGAATACCTTTTGAAGTTGTTTCAACGACTAAGGAAATATCAGCTTCGCTTGAATCCTAATAAATGTACTTTTGGGGTTAGATCTGGAAAACTCTTGGGTTTCATTGTCAGCCAAAGAGGTATTGAAGTAGATCCCGACAAAGTCAGCGCTATTCAAGAGATGCCTGCACCAAAAACTAAAAAGCAAGTAAGAGGATTTCTCGAACGATTGAACTATATCTCCAGATTTATCTCTCAAATGACTGCTACTTGTGGGCTAATTTTCAAGCTTCTCCGCAAAGATCAAGGGGTTGTATGGACTGAAGATTGCCAGAAAGCGTTCGACGGTATCAAGGAATACCTGTTAGAACCACCAATATTGATTCCTCCAGTTGAAGGAAGACCACTAATCATGTACCTTACCGTGTTGGAAGAATCCATGGGCTGTATGCTTGGACAGCAAGATGAAACCGGTAAGAAGGAGCATGCCATCTATTACTTGAGTAAGAAATTCACAGACTGTGAGTCTCGTTACTCCATGCTCGAAAAAACGTGTTGTGCTTTGGCCTGGGCTTCAAAACGTCTTCGCCAGTACATGATCAACAATACTACTTGGTTAATCTCCAAAATGGATCCGATCAAGTACGTCTTTGAAAAGCCTGCATTAATAGGAAGGATTGCCCGATGGCAAATGCTGTTATCCGAATATGACATTGAATACCGTGCTCAAAAAGCGGTTAAAGGAAGCATTCTCGCTGATCATTTGGCGCATCAACCAATTAATGAATATCAATCTCTCAAGTTTGACTTTCCTGACGAAGATGTCTTGTACTTAAAGATGAAAGATTGTGACGAACCGTTACCTGAAGAAGGTCCTGATCCTGGATCAAGATGGGGCCTAATTTTTGATGGAGCAGTAAACGCTTTTGGCAATGGAATTGGGGCAATCATCATCACTCCCAAGGGTACTCATATCCCGTTCTCTGCCAGACTGCTATTTGATTGCACCAACAACATCGCAGAATATGAAGCTTGTATCATGGGTCTCGAAGAAGCCATTGACTTAAGGATCAAAATCCTCGACATATATGGAGATTCAGCCCTCGTGATCAACCAAATCAAAGACAAGTGGGAAACTTACCACCCTGGCTTGATTCCTTACAGAGATTATGCAAGACGTCTGTTGACTTTCTTCAACAAGGTTGAATTGCATCATATACCTCGAGATCAGAATCGAATGTCAGACGCCTTGGCTACTCTATCTTCCATGTTCAAAGTCAATCATTGGAAGTATATGCCTACAGTCAGAATCACGCGCCTTGAAAGGCCCGCCTATGTGTTTGCAACTGAAGCAGTCATCGATGATAAACCGTGGTTTCACGATTTCAAACGCTTCCTTCAAACTCAAGAGTACCCACTTGGGGCATCAAACAAAGATAAGAAAACTCTAAGGAGACTTTCTGGCAGTTTCTTCCTGAACGGAGATGTGCTATACAAAAGAAACTTTGACATGGTTTTGCTCAGATGCGTGGACAGACACGAAGCAGACATGTTAATGCATGAAGTGCATGAAGGGTCCTTTGGAACTCATTCAAATGGGCATGCAATGTCCAAGAAGATCTTAAGAGCAAGATACTATTGGTTGACAATGGAATCAGACTGTTACAAACACGTGAAGAGATGTCACAAGTGCTAGATCTATGCAGATAAGATCCATGTGCCACCGACTCTACTCAACGTTCTCTCATCTCCATGGCCTTTTTCCATGTGGGGTATCGACATGATCGGAATGATCGAACCAAAAGCTTCAAACGGTCATCGTTTCATCTTGGTGGCAATTGATTACTTCACCAAATGGGTCGAAGCAGCATCTTACGCCAATGTTACAAGACAAGTGGTTGTGAGGTTTATCAAGAATAACATCATTTGCCGATATGGTGTTCCCAGCAAGATCATTACTGACAATGGTTCAAACTTGAACAACAAGATGATGAAAGAATTATGTGAGGAATTCAAGATTGAGCATCATAACTCTTCTCCTTACAGACCAAAAATGAACGGCGCCGTTGAAGCTGCTAACAAAAACATTAAGAAGATCATCCAGAAAATGGTCGTCACTTACAAAGACTGGCATGAAATGCTGCCATTTGCTTTACATGGGTACCGTACTTCAGTGCGTACTTCAACAGGGGCAACTCCCTTTTCTCTAGTATACGGCATGGAAGCCGTGCTCCCCGTAGAAGTTGAAATCCCATCAATGAGAGTCCTCATGGAGACTAAGTTATCAGAGGCTGAATGGTGTCAAAGCAGATACGATCAGTTGAACTTAATCGAAGAAAAACGTATGACTGCTCTATGCCATGGACAGTTATACCAAGCAAGGATGAAACAATCCTTCAACAAAAAGGTTCGACCTCGTGAATTTCAAGAAGGCGACCTCGTGCTTAAAAAGATCTTGTCTTTTCAACCAGATTCTAGGGGCAAATGGTCTCCTAATTACGAAGGCCCGTATGTTGTCAAAAGAACATTTTCTGGCGGCGCCATGACTCTTGCAACCATGGATGGTGATGAACTCCCACATCCTGTGAATGCTGATGCAGTCAAGAAATACTTTGTCTAAAAAAGAACAAAAAAAAACAGCTCGGTAAGTTGAAAACCCGCAAAGGGCGACTTAGGCAAAAATGAGCGTCTCGGTGGACTGAAAACCTGAAAGGGCGGTCCAGGCAAAAATTAGAGACAATAAACAGAAAAAAATTCATCCTGGTAGATTGAAAACCTGAAAGGGCAATCTAGGCAAAAATTAAGGATTTATGACAAAGTAACTGCATCATTCTGTACTTCGTCACCTGAATCGTCTTTTCCATCAAAGGATCTTCGATCAAATCATCGCCAATCTGAAGCAACAAGCACAGTTGGAACTCAAAGTTGTTAGGGGGAATAGTGGTTATTGCTTTCAATGTAGCCTTTTCCGCATAATTACCATTTCCAACTTTTGTAAATACTCTATGGAATCATGCCTTTAGCTGATTACCATCCTCTTAAATAAATTTGAGCCTTGTGCCCATTTGTTTGCAATCTTTAATTTCTTTCAGCTTGCAAAATGACGCTTTAATTATGTTATTCACTTTTGAAAGAAAAAGAAAAAAAAAGTTTTAAATGAATTTACTTTTCTTTTCCAAAATAAAAGCGAAATTTTCCTTTGAGTTGTGAACAACAGAAGGAACATCAACAGCTATCTCCATAGGATGAATCAAAGATTATGATAGGAAAAGCTCTTCTATCCCCAGTG
The DNA here is from genome assembly GCF_029867415.1 of Vicia villosa. NCBI lineage: Eukaryota > Viridiplantae > Streptophyta > Magnoliopsida > Fabales > Fabaceae > Vicia > Vicia villosa. The sequence continues at coordinate 385,106 of NW_026705797.1, read as the reverse complement.
AAGAAGGTCTTTTATCCCCAGTGACGAAGATTTTCCATCTCCAGTGAAGAGGTTCTTCTATCTCAATAAGAAAAGATGCTTATCTTCCCCAGGGAAGTTTAAAGCATGCAGCACCATTCATCACCCGTGTTATCTACACCGTGTTGAAGAACATTTGCCAAGTATCTGGTTGTATTGCGACGTCGGTCCCTCTCTAGTATACTTCTTTGTCTGTCAGTATTGTTAGCATGCAAGCGACATTCATGACATTCATCATTCATACATATTTGCATCATTTATGCATTCTTGCATTTTTTTCAATGTCTGCTTTAAAATCACTTATTTAGGATATATCTATCCCAAAAAGAGAAAAAAGAAGAAGAAAAAAGAAACAGGTACGGGCGCGTCATCCCTCCAAGTAGGTTGTCACCCATAAGCAGAAAGAACATCTTCTTTCTCCAGTTCCCCACTGAGATCATTCCTCGTGGAAGAAGGTTTCTTTAGTTTCTCCTCTCAAAACGAAAGAGAAAATCCCGTTGAGTTCATTCCTCATGGGTACAAAGTCTTGTTCGACCGTTTCTTTCCAATTCATTTTTGGTTAGAACCCTGTCTTTACCAGAGATTCAAATTCCGATTCCTCAAATAGAGTCGTGAAAAAAATAGACAATAAGCAATAGCCTCATCATCTGAGCAGCTTATGTCTCTTTCAAAAAACTTTTCCTCTCAAGGAAATCAATCATGAAGACCATTTGACAATCAGGTCCTTATTACTGTTCACAAGGCTGAATAACCTGTAATTTCCCTAGCAAAGTCTCCAGGATCATTTTATCACTCGGCTGATAATCGATCATGTCTTCAAAACCACTATCACGAGGCTGGTAGTCGGTAACCTTTTTGTTCTGGTTATATTATTAACATGTCTATCACAAGGCTGATACTCGGTAATATTAACCGAACCCTTGAAACTCTTTTTACCATGTCAAGTCTATCACCGCGCTGATAGTCGGTAACACGGTTTCATACCTTTCACCTTCGCATTATTAACAAGTCTATCCCCATGCAGATAGTCGGTAATGTCGATAGGTAAGCTTTTCATACAAAGCTATCATTCCCCGGTGAAGCATACACTTGCTTTCCCGAAAAAAAAAAGAAAATGGATTCTCTTCCTAAAACGGATTGAGACATCCTTCTCGATCTCTTGTCCCTAGTGGAGTCAGTTTGATATCCCTCGGTAAAAATATCCTTGCATCATTCGCAATTTTGGTATCTTAGGTCCAAAATTCGCGTCTTCTGATATTTAAGTCTCTTCTACCCTATCAAAACGAAGATTTTCAATCTTCATGTCTCAGGTTGAAGAAACTTAAATAGGGGCATCTGTCATACCCCAATTTTGACCTAAGATACCACCTCATATCATAGCATATGCATCATTTGCATCTCTAACAAATTGCATAGCTTGTGTTTGCTACTTGTGACTCAGCAGGGTTTAATCAAGAAATCACTCATCAGTACAAGTAACAATCAATTAGGGTTTTGTTCTACCTTCATTTCAAATGAATCATCTTCATCAACAATCAACATTTGGTCCTCAGAGATTCATTTCAACAAGCTCAAAGGCTCTGAATCAACCAGATTAGGGTTTTGGCTGAAGCTAGCATACTCCTGACTTTTGCTCAGGATTTGACCTAATGACTTGGGACATGATATCAAGACCCCAAGTGCATCATTTTGACCTAATCCATTGGCTCAGAATATCTATTACACAAAGATTGATCAGACAAATCCTCAGATCAGGGTTTTGAACTATCAGGGACTGAAATCAGGGATCACATTTGGGAAACCCTAAAAATCCCCAGGAAGCCAATCAAAGATTTCAATCATCCTCAAATAATCCCTATGACAATATACAATGGAAATTACATCTCAATTCAAGATCCACAGTCATCAATTTCATCAGGTCGACAATTAGGGTTTTTGACCTAATTCACTGAACCACTGACTTTTTAATCAGGACATGGTGCCACAACTCAAACCATGGCTCAATATCCTCTAATGCTTCAATGTGATCCATTCATTCCAATCATTTGGTGAGGATAGCCTGTTTCATTTGAAATCTCCAGAAACGCGATTCGTCTGAAAAAGTCAACTGTACAAGATCACCATTGACTTTTGGGGAATTTTGGTCAACCATGACTTTTGAAGTTTTGAATCATCAATATATGATATATGAAGTCATTTGATCAAGAAAAATCAAGAAAATCAATCAAGAATCAAAAAGTCAAAAGTTTGACTTTTCATACTTAGAAAAATTTCTAAGTGTTTTTCATGGTTTTTTCCAAACTTTGGAAGGGAATTTCTCAAAATTTCACCTACAAACTGAAAAAAACTTCCAACATGAAAGTTGTAGATTTTGATCCAATAAACAACTTTGACACATATAATTTTTTTCCATAAGATCAACCATTTAAGAGATATGGAGCTTCAAAGTTGGTACTTTTTGAAAACTTCACTTAAAATCTCATTTTCTTCAAAGTTCATGGATCTTTTTCACCAATTTCCTTAAGGGTCTTGAAGAAACTTTCAACTAGGGTTTTGAAGTATGCAACATGAGCTTTCCAAAATGTCCAAGAGCATGAAAAAATATGGAGTGTAGCCATGGTTTTGAATTTTGACATTAGTGAACTTTTCACTTGAAATTTCATGCCATTTTCACTAAGTTATGAACCAATTTGCCAAATGATCCAAGTAATGATACATAGAGGCAATGATTGGAGATATTTTTCTGATTTGAGATCAGAATGGAAGAGGATAAGAAGCTTGAGTTTTAACCATGGTTTGGTCACTTTAACCATTTTGCATTAAATGTAAAAGATTCCTTTTTATCTCTTAAGCCAAATCACCAATTCTTGAAGCAAGTTGCAAAGCTCTGAGTTCAGACACTTTGGCCTATAAATAGAGGTCCTTACCTCATTCAAAATCACACCAAAACCTCACAAAAGATAGGTTTTCTCTTTCTTTCTTGAATTGCAAGTTTTAAGTTCCAAAGAGAGGTAGAAAACTCAACCTCCAAACCCTTGAAGTTCTGGCCAAAGTAATGATTCTAACATCTCATAAACATCATATATGATGTGTTTGAACCATTCACACACCTCAAATCATCCCAAAACTCAGAATCATCATCTCACCTCCAAATATGCATAACACTAGCCTTATCATGCCAAAATCCATACCAAGCAAATTCTGTCCAAATTAACCTTCTAAACATCATCCATATACTTCATATGAACTGTTCCAACCATCATACATGATCTGAAACACCAAAATCACTAAGCTTGATTCTCACTTGAACCATACTGCAGATCGAGTACCATGGATTGATAAAGAGGTTTTCAAATTGTTCCAGGCATCCAAACATGTTCCATAAGGTCCACTGAAGGTGTTCAGATCAAGAAACAACATCTGGAATCCCTCATTTGCAGAATTCGATTTCCAGCTTTGCCATTTTTAAGGTAAGCTCTCTTGAACTTCAAACTCTATTATACATGCATCATAAATGAAAAACTGCCATACCATCTTGTTTCTGCACATGCATGGATCATTAACCCTCAATCAATTGCCAATTATCTTGCACAAACACGATTTCAGAATGAATCATAGAATTAGGGTTCTTCGTGTTCATCAGAAAATTAATGATCTTAGAGTGAAAAAAAATGAAATTAAAGGTCACCATCTTGTTCCTTGTGAAAAACCGAGTGAGATAGACCCTTTGATCGATCAAAACAACACAGATTTGATGAAGTTCAAAATTCAGTTAGGGTTGTGTTCTTGGCGCGTTTTTTCGTTCAAAGAATTCAAATAACTGTTTTAAAATATAATATATTGAACGCGTATCCTAAACAAGCTGCACGCGCAGCTCAGTTGGTCCATGTTTTGGTTGGTAAGAGAGAGGGCGTGGGTTCAAACCCTTGTGGAGACAAAACATTTTTTTAACAACTATTTTTCTTTCATTTTCTTTTACAACTTCACTTAATTATTTAACACATCAAATTAATTCATTTTTCATTCATTTTTTACACACTTCTTGTTTAACATATATATTTTAGGAATATCAAAAAAAATCATCAAAAAATATTTATTTGATACATTTTTAAATAGGATTAAAATGACTTGTTTTTAAGTATTTTTAATACTTTTAAAATATTATTTTTCATTTGATTTTCAAACTTAATCACTTGTAAATATTTTTGGAGCAAACCCTAATCATCTAAGTGTTAATTGAAGATAATCTTTTTGTTTATCTTGATTAATTTGACTCCTTTCAAAATTCAAATCATTTTAAAACAAGCGATCGCGATTCTTCTCAAAAACGATTTCTTTTTGATTTTCAAAGAAAACTATTGATTAAATCTTTTTAATTGATCAATTGATTTTCAAAACGATGTGGGGCCTCTCGAATATTAGAGAGTATAAGACCCACTCCTTTTTCCTTTTTTACAGTTTTTCTTTGTACAGAAAACAGTCAAAACAAACTTTCAAACAGTTTTTCAAACGACGCGTCTGTAAATAAACAATCAACCATGTTTTATAAAATAAACCATGGGCCTCCATGTAGGTATAAGTCCCAAGCCCCTTTTGTACATACCCATTCCTGTACATGAAATTAGGTATTTCATTGTACACACACATTTTTGTACATATCTCGATCAGTTTGATTTTTAACTTTGAACAACAAATCAAAAATGAAGGTTTCTTTAAATCTTCCCAAAAATATACCATGGGCCTCCATGTAGGTATAAGTCCCAAGCCCCTTTGTAAATACCTGTTTACATAGTTGTTGAATAAACTCAATGGGCCTCTCCCCGAGTATGAGTCCCGAGCCCTGTGTATACAAATGGATCATGCTTACAGGTATATTTCCTTCATAGACTCCATTATATACACACATTTTGTCATATATGTATAATTGTTCATATTTGTTCATGTACTTGTTCATATTTGTTCGTACTTGTTCATATTTGTGATTGTGTTATATATACTTGTTCAACTTAGTACAACACTAGGTTCCCCATAGCCTCCTATTGGGCTTCGTGCAAAGAATCTCCCTAGTTTAGGTTAGGACATAGAGTATGGTTTCCCGGTGAAATCGCTCTAAGAGCTCAAACCAACTATACCACGCCTCCCCTTGGGCTTTGTACAAACGAGTGACCCTCCCATAGCCTCCTCTTGGGCTTACAATGCAAGGACCCTCGATTGTCCCTCCCATAGCCTCCTCTTGGGCTTACAATGCAAGGACCCTCGGATAGCCTCCTCTTGGGCTTCGTACAAGGACCCACGGGCTTCTTATAAGCATCCCCAATATCCAAATCAAATACCCTAGGAGATTAGACATTTATCATCTCTATGTTAGGAGTATCTCTTCTATATCATCACAAACAATCAATCAATCAAACTTTTTTGCCACAAGGCTGGCTAATCAATCAAACTTTTTTGCCACAAGGCTGGCTAATCAATCAAACCGTTTTGCCACCATACTGGCTGATTAATCAAAGTTTTTGTCACAAGGCTGACTTCATTGAAACTTTTGCCACAAGGCTAGCTGATTAATCAAAACTTTTTGTCACAAGGCTGACTTCATTGAAAGTTTTTGCCACAAGGCTGGTTAAACAAAAACATCTTTATCATTCTAAGCGCCATAAGTGGCATGGCCCAGGGCTTATAATGAAAAGATTTTCAAACAAAAATCAAACAGATGTATGTGATGATATAGATTAGATACATCGAACATTTAGATGGCATTTGTCTCTTATCCTTTGCTTCCACTAGCATAAGTGGGAACTACGATTGCTCTGACTTTCTCAACATCCCTTTGAGAATACGTAGGCACAAGGTCGTATCCTTGGCGAGCAAAACAAAACAAAAAAAAACCATTCAAACCTTAGCACCCGTAGACCCCGAGCTACAGATGCTCTGATTCCCTTTAAGGGATATGTATGCAGAGGATCGCGATGATCTTTGCGAGCATAATCAAACAAACACCTTAGGTCCCACCTATTTCACAAGAACCTCCACCATAAAGGATGAAAAACAAAACAAAGAAACCTATAGAGTACTATAGATACGTTGGGTGCTAATACCTTCCCCTCGTATAACCAACCCTCTTACCTGGAATCTCTCTCCCCACTTATGCATTGCTTTTAGTTTTGGGCTTTGCATCTGTTTTTTAGGTTATTGCAGCTTTTTTCCTTTTCCTCCTTTGGAAACAATAAAAAGTTTGGTCGGTACAAAAGAAAAATCATTTTTTGAGCACTCGAGCCCAAAGAAGGCATCAAGTGTCTCATCCCGAAAAAAGACAACGATTTTTCCCCGCGACAATACGAGCATCGGAAGAAGATACAGACGAGTACCAAAAGAATGACACATACGAGCATCGGAAGAAGATACAGACGAGTACGAAAAGAATGACACATACGAGCATCGGAAGAAGATACAGACGAGTACCAAAAGAATGACACATACGAGCATCGGAAGAAGATACAGACGAGTACCAAAAGAATGACACATACGAGCATCGAAAGAAGATACAGACGAGTACCAAAAGAATGACACATACGAGCATCGAAAGAAGATACAGACGAGTACCAAAGGAATGACATATACGAGTGTTTGACTCAATACAGACGAGTATCGAAGGAATGACACAGATGACTGTTTGAGAAGCTTGGTAGATGGACTTACTGGGGATTGGGATTTAGTCTTGAAAAGATTTGCCAGGACGGAAGGCATAGGATACACAACACGGGGGTTGGATCTAAAAGTTTGCCCGTACGAGGGAAAGGGACCACGGAGACTAGTGACGACTAGACTCGACCCAAAAGAGTAGTACATACTGAAGAATCACGGGATATCGATGCTTGCGAAGCATAAGAACTACATTAATCCCTCAGGCCAAATGGCGGGGTATAATCCTGTAAGAGTGGCAATCGTTCGAATTGCCACACCCCAAGTATGGTTATCCAAACGATTGAAAAATGAGATGGGTTGAATGCTCACCCTCATTCGCACTCTAATTTGCACGCAACATACGGGAATAACCATGACAAGACTAGAGACGACTAGACTCGACAAGAAGATGATAGTAACCACTGGGGATTACGGGAATATCGATGCTTACGAAGCATAAGAACTACATTAATCCCTCAGGCCAAAAGGCGGGGTGTAACTCTTCGGAGCGGCAATCGTTCGAATTGCCACACACCAAGTATGGTTATTCAAACAATTGAAAAATGAGATGGGTTGAATGCCCACCTTCATTCACGCTCTAATCTGCACGCAGCACATGGGAAATAACCTCGGAGACAACGATTCTGAAGAAGAAAGACATTGTGTCCGATCCATACTGGAGAAAAAAACGAGACTTCTTCTGGGGATTGAGGACACCAAGTATCGGCACCGCGGCTGGAGGAGATTTGTAATGTAGTAGCAGATATCAATCGGAGTTTGTAAGGACAAAATTTTTGTGGGGAAGTATCGTCGTCTTGATTGAGTGCTGATTTGTATTATCTGGCTTATGCTTTGTATGCATGTTTGAATTTTTCTATGGCGTAATGATTCGCTTTGACGGATATGCTACGCTTTTGAGGATGCAATGTTATATGCAGTGAACACTATATGCAGAATGCCAAATAAAGACATTAGTGGGGTAAACTTGAGGGATAATCCCCTTAGTGTTAAGAATTATGTAGAGATGCCAATAGATATTTGACTTTGACTTGCAAGATGCCCCTTCTGGTTGTTGGCTTGTAGAGTGTAGAATAACTTCTGACTTCTCACCATGTGCCACTGCTTGGGGGATTTTCAGCTTGAGGAGATTCCCTCGATTCACCATGCCGGGGATGAGAAATCCAAGTAAGGAGCCTTGGTTAGGGAAGTAGAACAACTCCTAGGAGAAATAAAATCCTATGCTTGAGGAATGGAACAAACTCTCAGGAGAAATAAACCCCTATGCTTGGGGAGAGAATAAGTTTCCAAGAAAAATCCAATGATCAGGGAGAGACAATATAACTCAAAAGATTGTGCCCCAAGCTTCATGACCTATGAAGGAATTCTTCTCAAAGTATCCTTGCACCACAAATACTCGAGATAATTTGCCCCAGTATGTTCAAGCGTTTGAAGTAGTCCATCCTGATCAATGGATCCCTGAAGAGATTTGACGGATCTTGACGTTACTGCCCTTGATTGACTGAACTTGAGAGAGATTCCTCGACTTGATTTCTCCATATTGATAGAAGCTTGAAGAGATTTATCGACGTGATTGCCCCAGATATGCTGAATTTGAGAGGTCAAACCTCGATTCAATTACTCCTGATTAGGCACATCTTACTAGAATCCTCAAGCTTTCTTTGTTTTGAAGTCAAACAAACATGGAAACAACTTTACCACGCTCAACGGAGTCTTCAAACTCCTCCCCTCAGGGTAATCAAAGAAAGCATTAACTATTCATGCCCAATGGAGTTTTTTAGAGAACCTTCCCCTTGATGGTCAACATTTGAAATGATTAGCTATTACTCCTCGGAGTTCTCAAGTCTTGTTACTGTGACATGATCAAGCTCTTCACCGACTCTCATCCTTGAAAATTTCCTTGATGTTAAGCACATATTTTGTATGCAAAAGAATGTTAATTCTAAGAATGATAATTCTAGTGCAAAGCCTATGTTAGTCTTGAAGTTTTAAATCTTTTTATGAAATAAGGTTGCGACCTCTTGTGACCGAATCACTAGTTGACACAACCTCGATTTTTGCATATAGAAGATAAAGCAAACGTAAGATACCAACATAAATATGTACCACGCTTCATTGGGAGTCAGTTAAACACTATCTCTTAGGAGTACGCTTTCAAAATAAGCCCTGCTTCAATTAGGAATTTTAAGGGTTGTAACTTGGCCAGGTTCACAGTTTTCAGAAACAAAGGATTTTTAGGCTCAAAATTATTTGTACCCACCCCCTTCGTGACGTTCTCCAGTCCTAAGTTCAACTTAGCTTGATACGAGCGATCATCCCTCACAAGGAATTTGGGATGGTTGAGGAATCAATGAGGTTCTTTTGGACATGGCGGTCGCTCACCTTTTATTCTTCTGATTCATTATCACACGGCTTTGTTCTTGCTTGGAAATTTCATCATCTTTTTTCTCATGCTTCTTTTGCCATTTTTCTTTTCATCCTTTTTTCTTCTTTTTTTTTTTCCATTTTTGCTATATTTTTTTTTGAACAAGCCGTGTGACCTCGCACTATCTTTGATTCGTTGGAGGTGATTGCGACTGCCTCACTCTTTTGATTTGATGAAGGATTACCATTGTGGTATCGTCATCTCTTGATCTCTTGACGAAATAAGGATAATCATTGCGGTTTTGGCATTCCTCAACCTTTTGAAGGATAACCATTGTTGTATCCTTAAATGCATACCCTTTTGGTGAGTTTTGAACACTCGATCAAGTTATATGAACACTACCCTGCCCCAAGGTTAAAATAAGGGTTTTTATGATTAGAAAAGAAACTCCTACTTCAAGGCTCAAAGGGGTTGACGAAGGTCTATCTACCTTATATCTCCGGTGTTTGGGGATTTGAAACAATGCCTGTACATCCTCAGTAAGGTTTTATTCAAAAGCACACAATTAGAGATTTTTGCGTTTTATATTTCATCATTCTCCCTCCGCTCTTTGCCTAAGCAAGGGATTAGTATAGTTGGTATCATATGCAAGCAAATCATTATATGAGTGAAAACGAATGGATTTCTTCAAGACAAACATAAACAATGTATTATGATTTTCATTCAGAAATTAACAAGTTTTTACATGCTAGCAATGCTTAAACAAACAATGAAATATTACAAATGAGAATGCAATAAAGAACTGAATGGCTGCCATTGTTGAGGAGACTTGACCCCGTTTGGACTTATTGCTCTTGAATACTTTCTGCAATTTTGAGACCTCATGCATGAACCTCTTGGAGTGAACGACACACAATCCTCAGTTGAATGGCTTTGTGCTCTAGCATGGTAGTCACTTAGCATTATCATGTGAACCTTCCAAACACTTCAGATTACTTCAAAAGAAAACTCCAACGAAGTCACCCAAGAGTTGTAAATTTTTGCCTTTCTTTAGGGATTCGAGCAATGCGAGTGATGCAATGCTCAAGATAAGAGTACGTCTTGCTTATCCCTCAATCAGGGGCCCCAAGCATAGTTGCTAGAATAGTAACTGCCATCATACACGGAGGAACCTTGCGTGGTCATCAAACTTTGAAAAGCCATATGTTGTAAGGAAGGCCCAAAACACTAACTGAAACACCAACCTCCACGGATACAACTGAGCACAAGAACCTTGAGAATGAGAGGTGCTTATACAGAACACTCTTGATTACCTCTTGGAAAAAGATTCTGACAAAGTTGCTCAAGAATTTGTGGTGCTTTTATTATTATCATACCAACGAGTTCAAACAAGGAAGGTAACTTTCAACAAGACAAGGAATATTGCAAATGAGAATATAGAAATGAAATGATGATTGCCATCCTTGAGGAGCCTTGACTCCGTCTGGCCTTATTGTTCTTTGGAGACTTTCTGAAATCCAGGCTCTTACTCGGGCAAGGGAATCCCATTCACACACATGTTTCTTCCTTGAAGGGATATATACCTCTCGTCAATCAACAGTTGTACTTTGGCTTTGAAAGCGTTGCAGTCTTCAGTGGAGTGCCCTGCTGATCCAGCGTGATACCCACATTGCACATTAGGGTCATACCAAGGTGGAAACGGATGGGGTGGAGGCTTCATAGATTTGGGAACCACCAATGAGCTTTGGACTAGATATGGCAAAAGTTTAGTGTATGTCATAGGAATCTGGTCCAAAGGAGCATTTCTTCGTCCCAAATTATTTCTAGGTTGGTATTGATTTGGATGACCTTGTTGATATGGAGCATATTGCTTTTGTGGCAAATGCTGAATCGGTTGTTGTTGGACCATCTGGGGTTGTTGATGATTCAAATACCCAATCTGTTCAGGTGTCTTCCCCATTTGATTTGGCCGTGAAACAATAAAGGACTGACAGATTGGAGGATCCGGAATCCAAGACAATGTATTGTACTTCGGACCTGAAGTAGATCTGGCATAAAAGTATGAATCAACCTTTTCTTCCACCACAGTTGAAGCCATATTGCCTTGGACACTCATACCCTCGGGGGTGAACAAAATCACTTTTGAGTCAATGAGATCTTGAATTTGATATTTCAGCGCCCTACAATTCTCAATATTATGACCAGGTGCCCAGAATGGAACTCGCAGCGAGCATTGGCATCATAACCACGGGGAAGCGTTTTAGGTATGGACAAATCTCGTAGCTCAACCAGCTGAAGTTCCAGCAAGCGAGGAAGTAACTGAGCATAAGGCATCGGGATCGGATCGAGAACCCTCTGGGGCATCTTAGGTTTTTGCCCACACATTTGGCCCCCTCGGTTCATTCTAGGGACATGGACCAATTGTCGTGGAGGTTCTGACACTTGAGGTTGAGGGAGAGGTCCCTGAGCCATCCCATGAATGGGAAGAGATCCTATTGAAGAGAAGAAATCAATAATTTCAGCAGGGACAACATCACCTTCCTTTCTAAGTTCCGTCTTCAGAACTTCCATGACCAGACTCACTTGAGTCTTCAACTGACTATTTTCCTCATCTAATGCACCCTGATTATGGATCAACTCTTGCATTTCCAACATAAGATGACCCATTTGTTCCCTCATCTCATCCATTTCCTCACGGAGTTGTTCCATAGTTGATCTCGGAGCTCGTGGCGGTGAGAAGTCAAATCTGTTGTTGATCTTGAAATCTGAATAGAAAGGGTCCCATAAGTCTTTGAAAGAGCCATGAAATGCATGATGGTATGAATGTATGTTTCATTTATGAGATATCCTAAAGTATTTTCACACACTTTCATTTCTCTTTTTCTTTTGGAATCAAAGCCCTTTTTTTTTGTACAGAGTCTATTTTCTTTTCTTCTTTTTTTTGCTTTTCTATTTCCTTTTTCTCCTTTTTTTTCGAAATAGACTTTAGGATCCCCCATAAATGAAGTGGATAAAACAGTGATGTTATGCAATGCAACAACAAGGGATCAAGGTCCATATAATCTTAGTAACCACTATACAATCCTCTGAATAACTGATATAGGTCAGATGTCATGAGATGAAAGGTCCGACATAGGTACCACATAACCATAAGAACAGTAGTCACCAACAGAACATAATAATCACTAACGGTACCTGTCATGTATATCCCTCCCCACTCACAGGTGAATCTAGGCCAGGGTAGGTCGAAAAAGCCAACAGAAGATTGAAAGTAGGCGTAATCATACGATATTGCCTCTTTTAACCAAGCTCTGTCCGTGGATACATGATCGGATCAATCAGACATACGTCTTCTGTCCGTCATGGCCACTCTATTCCTAGTTCCTAAGGTATCACTCATGGCCTGGGTATTGGGCCTTTTACCTCATAGAATCATCCCACCCAACCTGCAAACAGAGAGAAAATATGTGGCCCCCACGGAGACCCATAATATAGTCCAGATGCATGCGGAAAATAAACATGATATGCAAACAGGAAATAGACATGATATACAAACATATATACAAAATGTAAACACATAAACAAATAAATAAACACCCAATAAAAGAAACAAACAAAGGCTAGGATCGACTCGCTAAGAATGGACCATCACAGTTCTATCAACATCCCCAGCAGAGTCGCCAGTTGTCGCACGCTCGCGAAAAATGAACAGATCCGCCACCAATATATTTATCCCATAAGGGAAAGGAATATCAGAAAACCTAACAAAGAAAGGAACAGGGTCTTGCGACCAGAGAATCTAGGTACGGGAGTCGGTTACGCGAGGGGAAGGTGCTAGCACCCCTCACGCCCATCGTACTCGATGGTATCCACCTATGTTTGTTTCTATCTAAAGGGTGTGTATCTATGTCTATGATCTAAATGTGAATGAATGCAGAATGTAGGGAAAATAAAGAATTGTACTCGCACGGGCCCTACCCTGCTGCCTACGTATCCTTTTCAGGAATCAGAGTTACCGTAGCTCGGCTCAAGATTTTCTGTTTGTTTTGTTGTTTTTTAGTTGGGCGGAGTTAACGTTCGCGCTCTTGCATAAGGGATCGTCTACGATGCGTTCAGGCGGAAATAACAGTGCCCTTAGGTGCCAACGAGGCAAAAGAAAAAGAAATGATTGGTTTGTGTCTTTTAGGGTAGATGGGTGATGCACAGTTCCAAATACCGGGCCACTCATCACTTTCTCTACTTTGTTTTAATTTGAATCATTGTTAGGTGTTTTAAGTGTTTTTGGTTAGGTATTTTTCTAAGGGGAATTTGTTTGCGATTCGAATCACATAAAAGTGTATAACGGTAGAGAAACAGATTAGGGAATGGATCTCACTCATCTCTCTTCCATTATATAGTGTTCGAGGAACAGATTAGGGAATGAATCCCACTCATTTCTCTCCCACTAGGCGATTAAGAAACAGATTAGGGAATAAATCCCACTCATTTCTTACAGCGATCGAGAAACAGATTAGGGAATGAATCCCACTCATTTCTCTCCCACTAAGTGATTAAGAAACAGATTAGGGAATAAATCCCACTCGTTTCTCTCACTATTAGTAATGTGTGATTCGCATCTTTTAGTTATTAAGTATTTTAAAAGTTGAAAGAAAAAAGAATGCAAGAAGGGAACTAATCCTATGTTCTAATCTAAGTTATCTAATTCCTATTTGTGTACAAAAGGAGTCTAAATCTAAAGTTATGTTGACATGGTGATTAAATTCTAAAAGGAGCATTAAAATGGTATCACAAATAGGCCTAAAATAAGGCCGAAAATACAAGCAATAAAATCAAACAAGAATCATACAAAAATAATATGGAAATAGCACAAAACAATTCAAGCATTAATGCAAAATTAAACTAAAAAACTACTATTTTTTTTGGCATTTTATGAAGGATTTTAAATGTCAAAATTAGCCTAAAAAATCTACTATTTTTATGAGCCTTTTTTATGTGGGAAATTTCCTAAAAATCTAAACAAAATGATGATTTTATTACCTACAACAAATGAGAAGAAACTAAGTAAAAGCTAATTCTAATCATCTAAAAACTTGAATCAGGGGGTATACTGTGAAAATAGCAGTAGCATAATTACTTAGACGCAGGGCCCAAACAGCGAAGAGCCCAAAGGCATTTTTGTTCAACTGTGGCAGCAAAATAATTGAGTAATGGGCTCAGAGGGAGGTGCACACAGCAAATCGTGTGAAGGCCCAAGGAATTTGTTTTGGTTCAGATTGTATTTCCTCATCAGATTTTACATTCCAATTAATTTTAAGTATCAGACTTATTTACATTGAAACCTAATTAAACCTTCATTAACAACAATTAATCTAGATCCTATGTTTATCAATCAAGTTTAATTCACCTCTATTCAATTAAAACTATAGACTAAAAAAATTCAATTAACTATAGAAAAAAATATTAGAAAGGGGAAGAATTAGGGTTACGTGTTTTGTGGCCTTTGAAAGGAAATCCCCTTCTTCCTTCGGACCAAGCGGCGACGGCGCCTCTCTCCCCGTCTTGCGATTACCAGCGACCAGGAGCCACTGTCTCCATCCTCGAAGTTTGAATCCAAACTCTATCTTATCTCTAACCCTCAACATGATTGTTCTGAATCGGAATAGAAGGTGCTTTTGGTAAGTCGTTATGACTCGAGGACGACGATGCGCTCAAGATGCTTCAAAAGAGCGCTCCCACTATCAGGTGATCCTCATCTTTCTATGTCTTCTCCGATACACGCTATTCCTCTACTCCTCTTCTTCTTCTCCTTCTTTTGTTCTGTTTTTTTGAATTCGCTTCTGTGTTGTGATGTTGCTCTGCGCGTGATTAATATGGCATCGAGTTGCTGTTTGTTGTGTTCCGAGATTGGCGTGAGTGGAGAGTAGAGTGTAGATGATGATGATGCTTAGAGGTGGTGAGGTTGCGGTGAGGTGAGGATTGAAGGCCAAGCTCAACCGTTCAGAGCTTCCATTGATGAAGTTCTGACGGTTATGGATTCTTGAGCTTTAGTGTGGGGTGAGGAAGATGAAGATTGAGAGAGAATGGCTTGGTAAAGAGAGGAAGAGAGTGAAAGTTCTTGAAGGTGATGCATGTGGGTAATGAGTGAAGTGTCATACCCTAATTTTGACCCCCCTGAGATGTCACATCCTAGGCGTCAAATTCAAAAATGTTTCTTGATCGGTTTGGAAGCCGTGATCAAGATTTCATTCGTTCATTCATTCTTTGCAAGATAACTTCATGTCCATGGAGATTTTCATTTAAAGGCGCCATTGCCATTTGTGTGATTCAAAAGGATTGTTTGGAATTTATTTTTCTTAACTTTTGGCATATGGATTCATCATGGTGAAGAAATTTGGTTCATATTGATTACTTGGAAGTTGGTACAAGTTTGAAACAATTCATGGGAATTTAATTGAATTTGCAAGGAATATCTTTTTAATCTTTTGGTTGAAGGATTATTTCAAGTAATTATTCAAAATCATGAATTCAAATATTTCAAGTTCCATATCATTTCAACAATTCATGATGGCAAGAATATGTTTCAAGACTTAAAGTTTCATGCTATTTCAAGGATTTCCCATCATTTTCTATATCAAAGGGAATTGAATTTCTAAATTCAAAGTTCATTCAAGGAAATTCAAACTTCATGTTTGAGTAGCAAATCCATTCAAGATTCTAAAGGAAATTCAAGTGGAGTTTCTTTACATGAACATGAACCAAATTCCAAATGAATCACAAGTGGACTTTATCCAAGATTAAAGATTACATTTCAAAGTCCAATTCAAAGTTCAAAGATTACAACATTTGAATTCTTTTCACTTTCAAGAACATAAAGTTTATACACATTCTAAAGTGAAATAAATTTGAATTACAAAAAATGGAAACAAAAGGGAAGCTTTCAAGAATGCTTGAAATCACCAATTCTTCAATCTTCAAAGTCTTCATTCTTGAAGTCCAAGTTTCTTCACTTCTTTTCCAAAGTCCTCATGTGACATGAAAAAAAAGAAACATAAAAGAGGTGAAATTAGCAAAAGTTCAAAAGAAGTCAAAAGTCAAAAGTCAAAGAAAGTCAAAGATAGATTTTTGTCATAAACTTCTACAACTTAGAGATATCATAAAATGACATGAAAATTTTCTCACATGGCTTATGTCATAAAGGAATCTTTGGCTTATGTCATGTGGAATCTTTTTGCTTATGTCACAATGGATATTCCTTTCTTACAAGAATCACAAACTTGGCTACAAAGTTACATAATACCTAACATATCCTAATTTTTGCCTATAAATAGAAGGGCTCTCCATAGTATTTGTCACACCAAAGCAACTTAAATTCTTGCTTTCTCTCTTCTCTCTATTGCTCATATATTGTTCAATAGACCTCTTGGCAAGAAGAAATTCTCAAGCCAAGAGATTCTCTATTGGAGGTGAGCATTCTAGTTACAAAGTAAGGAAGAAGGAAAAGGTAGTTCTTCATACCTTTCTTGAAGATCTTCATCTTCAAGCTTCCAACAACTTGAAGTTCCATCTTCAAGGATCCATTAAGTCCAAAGAGGTGTTGTGGCATCACCTTCATCAAAAGCCTACAACAATTTCAAAGAAAGAGAGGTTGTTAGTAACAACAATTCAAAGTTGTTCTACAACAATCAACAACAATTCGAGGGTGTTCTTCAACAACACCACCCGAATTTCCAGAAAAAGAAAGGAGGTTCAAAGCCATACCTCCAGTTGCAGCCCCGTGTTTACGAATTGTTCGCGCATCATCTTCATCAACCTGAAGCAGCAAGAATTCGGTTCAGCACCACAACAACATTTCCGAAGCAGTAGCAGCAGATGTTCGGTTCAGAATAACAACAATTAACAACAATTTCGCAGCAGAAGAAATTAGGAACATACCTCAACAATAACCGGTGAAAATCTCCTCACCGTAGGTAAGACAATTCCACTCTTACTCTCAAAATATTATTGCTGCTGTAAACATAGTTCCCTGTTAGAATAAAATTTCCAGATTACAGAAAATTGCATAAGTTATTGTTGCTATACTGTTAAATCAAAGTGAAAACAAAATTAAGAGGTGATACCTAGATTTCTCCTCTGGTTCTTCTCCCATGGCCGAAAATCATTCACTGAGAGAGAGTCATCCACCGTGAGAAACCGAGAGTGTGAGCTGTTGTTGTTGTTCACCGCGAGTGAAATCGAGAGAGGGCTATTGAGAGAGGAAATCGAACTTGTTCTTGTTCATCGTGAGAGTGAGGCCGAGTTGATGGTGTTGTTTGCAGCAAGAGAGAGCTAGCAATCGAAGGCTGAAGAGTTCGTTGTTGTTGTTCCTCTTTCCATTTTTTTCAGAAAAAAATACGTGAGGGAGAGAAGACAGAGGCGTTGCCTCTTTTGTTTTGTTAGGGTTTTCAAACACACCCTTTACAAAGTTAAGAGAGAGGCGGATCCGGGTTCTATCTGACCCGACCCGGTCCGGCCCATGTTTCTTTTCTTTTTTTTTTAATTATTATTCAGCTTATTAATATATTTGGGCTGCTGCACCTCCATATGTGTTTCTAACCCCCTCTGGCCCAATTATCAAGTTTGTTTAACTATTTCTTTTTTTTAGAAAATTATCTTTCATAAAAATAATTTAGTATTTTAGTTTTAATGTAGGATTTTATTCTCTTTTATAGTCCTTATATATTAAAAACTCAAAAAAATATATTAGATACATACTTATATTTATGTTTCTAAATTATTTTTCTTCTTTCATAAAACTACAAAAAAATATCTTTTCTTAGATTAATTTTGTTTAAGTTTGATATTTTCATATTGTGTTGTATAGTTAATCAATTAAATTTTATTTGATTACTGTTGCACATTACTTGAATTTTTCTCACTTCATCCAAGACTTCGAGATTATTTCTCTGTTGCCTTTTGGATTTGTCTGTTTTGTTTGGTCTTCCATTTGCTGTAGAAGTTCATAAATAATTATGGAATGATCATGGAATGCTGTAAGCTGTGAGCTTATCCGACGTTTCTATTTTGCTGGTGTGGATGCTCAATAACTGTTGAGATCCCAATTTATTCCAAGCATATCACTTGAGGATCAAGGTAACACTTCAAACTCAGAAATCCAATTTCTCATTCTTTGAGGTAAGCCTAAAACTCCATAATTGTACAAAGGAATTACTTGCCTGTTTTCATTCAACTATTTTTACAACAGTACTCAATAAACTGTTTTCACAACAGTAAATCATTTCAAATCATTTTCAACTGTTTCTTCTAAACAATAATATAATCTCTGGGCCTCTAATAGAGTGTAAGTCCCAAAAACCTTCTCTTCTTAGCTTGTTTTCAAAACTGTATTTTCAAAATCTTCTTTCTGTTTTCAAAACATTCTTCTGGTATTTGAAGGGCATTATTCCCGGTGAAACTCTTCAGATACCTATGTGACCTTTGTCCATCTTCACTTCTTCTGTTTTCAAAAAACCATTAACTGTTTATCATATATATATTCAACTGTTATCAACAAAACAACAAAAATTACTGTTGAGGCTCTGTACATACTTCTTCAAAGGCCTCCACTCCATCCAGGTTAGGCTTTACAAGCTTTCAATTTACAGTCTTTATTTAAATTACTGTCAAATATAAACTGTGCATATATTAGTTTAGAACTACGTTTGAGTATAAACCCTAGGACAGTTAAACTATATATATATTATAGGAATATGGCCTAGGATTGAGAATGTCTTCCCGGTGAAGGCTCTTTCCTAATTAGAGATCTGTAGTTCAAACCCCCAAGATGAATTATTCCCGGTGAAACATCTTGGTAAAAACCTTAGAATCCAAATAATAGGACACATCCACCCAAAGAGGAATTATTCCCGGTGAAACCTCTTACCCATTTGCTTAGAGCCAAAATAAGTTCAAAACCACATAGCTTTCTCTTGTGCTATAACAAGGACCCTCGACTAGCCTCCTCTTGGGCTTTGTACAAGGACCCACAGGCTTCTTAAAAGCATTTCCAGCTTCCTCTTGAGCTTGTATACAAGGACCCATCAGGTTTCTTATAAACATAGGAACAGGTCTTTAGTCACCTTTTAGCCTACCCTGGTGAGTTTCTTCCAATTTAAACCAGACTTTAAACAAGCTATGTTTGTCTCAATTTTGCATTGAGTACACCTTTTGGAATGAGAGACATGGACAATCTCTGTCACCCTTATCTTCATCAATCTTCCTTAGCAGAGTCTAGGATCTATGTTTATTTTCTCTTCAGCATGAGTCAGCCTTCATCTTGGGCTTTAAACAAGAAGTCTCCACTAGATAATCTTTCTGCCAATCATTTCAATAAAAATCCCCTGGAAAGGGTTAGCCTCCAAATCAATCCATCATTTCAATAAAATTCCCTGGAAAGGGTTAGCCTCCAAAGTCAATTAATAAATAAATAAAGATTCATTTCTCTTAGGAGATAATTTCCCCAAAAGAGTCAAAACCCCTGGAAAGGGTCAGCCTCCAAAAAAAAACATGATAAAATCAGTCTTTTAATAGACAAATTCACCAGCTGAGTCAAAATCCCTGGAAAGGGTTAGCTTCCAAAGAAAAACAGTCTTTCAATAAATAAAATCTCCTCAGTAGAGTCAAAACCAACAAAAATAGTTAGCCTCAACCTTGGGCTTCATACAAGGCACCCAAACAATAAAACTCCCCTGTCAAGAGTCAGCCTCAACCTTGGGCATTGTACAAGGCAGATAATAGAGTCTCCCCAGTGAGTTCTTCATCACTCAGTAGCCACAACCTTGGGCTTTGTACAAGGCAGATAAACCATATTAAACCATATTTTCATGTGTCAAAGATTCCTAACACCTAGGATCTTTTCCCCATAGAGTCATCCATACTCAGTTTATTTAAGAGTCTGCCACAACCTTGGGCTTTGTACAAGGCAGAAAATAATGTTTTCCCTAGCTAGAGTCAGCCACAACCTTGGTCTTTGTACAAGGCACATAAAATAGAGTCATTCATTCAATTATCCTCAGCAGTTAGCCACAACCTTGGGCTTTGTACAAGGCACATAAATAGAGTCTCCCTAAATAGAGTCAGCCTCAATTCTGGGCTTTGTACAGAACACAAAAATACCCTGTAATTAATCCCCAATGGAGTCATCTCCCAGAGTCAATAATAATTAATTAATCAATCAAAAAGCCTCAAGCTTGGGCCTCATACAAGCCAGCTAAAGTCAAATCTTTTATACAGTAGATAGACATAGCTTATCTCTATAGAGAGATATTTTTACTACTCTACCACATTCAAACAAACAAACATTTCAATTTCAATTTCAATAAAAGTCTCCCATTTAGGACTCTGAAAGACATGCTCTGGCACATCCCCAGACTTGTACACTTTCCCTAATTTGGACGAGCATCTTTCTTTCATTTAAGAGGCATCTGACTGGCATACTTGCACACACAAGTAAGGGCCCCCTCTTGAATGAAATGAATCCAGTTATTCTGTCACTCAATTAAATGTTTGTGGTAGAATAGTACAAATACCTCTATGTAGAGATGATTTCATGTCTCTTTACTGTAAACAGAGATTTAATTCAAGCTTCAACCTTGAGCTTCAAGCAAGGCACCAAAAACAAGTAATTTCCCTAGTTAGTTCCCCGAACTACATTAAGCTCTGACTTCCACTAGGGATATGTAGGCATGAGGTTCACAAGGAATCTCCGCAAGCTAATAAAATACCAAAAATAGTCAGTTTGTCTGTCTGTCTGTCTTTTCAAATCAATTCAATTCCTTCTCCTAACACAAAGGAGAAACTTTCCCAATCATTAGCAGCAAACACAATCACAAAATGACACAGAGAAGGTTCCTGTAGAGTACTACAGATATGTAGGGTGTTTAAACACTTCCCTATGTATAACCGACCCCCCGGACTCCAGAATTTCTAGTCTAGGTGAAATCCCCACACTTAGCAAACTCCTAGGGTTTAGTTGAGATCTTTTTTCCCCTTTCCTACTCGTAGGACAAATAAGAAAGTTCGTGTGATATCGTAGGAAGAACTGAAACAAAATTCATCCCACCACAGGCGCATTCTCCTTCCAAATTTCGCGTGAAGGGTTTAGCGTGCCGTCCTCCCAAGTGAAACGGGGAGGTAAAGAAAACGACACCACAGAAAAATGGCGACTCTGCTGGGGATATAAGTGTTAAAAACCTTGGTTTTTCATCCAAACCAATGGTTGACCTGTTGCTGGTCCAGCCCCAATGAGGAATTAGGGATGCCAAATTCCCCCTCAAACAAGAGAGGTCCTGCCTAACCTCTGTGTCATATCATGTGATTGTTGCATATATATTTGTTTACTTTGTTTATTCTGTATCGGGAAAGGGCTTGATTCCCCCTTGTGGTGAGAAATCCTATACCCGGATTTGAGTGCAACATAAGATAGGATGGAGGATGTCTTCCCGGTGAAGGCCCTCTAATCTAGGTTTCCAAGTCTACTCTTGGGATTTGCCTGGCTGGTTGTGATTAACTGCGCCACTGCATTCCGAGACTGATTTGTACCAGGAGGACCTAGAAACACATTAACCCCACTTAAAGCCTTTTTTTTAGGACGTAGAGCGGTGATTACGGAAGTAATTGTCACGCAGATACTACACTCAGAGAAAACTCTCTTATAGATACCAATCAACGTATCTTTAAGGTTGAGCAAAAACTCTGAGACCCCTAGAACCCGTTCTACAGGTACAAAAATCCTTAACCTTAGTTTACCATTGGGGCGGGGATTGCGTTTGGACTTCATGACCACTATACCCATCAACGCCATGTTTGTTTAAAACTCTTGTGTGTGCATTCATGCATTCATGCATCATTCATTAATAAACAACTAAAAACAAAAAGAGTCTTTTTCGAGTCGTTTTTCAAGGAAACTAAATAACGAACGTTTTGAACTTCATAGAAAGAGAGAAACGGAGAAAGGACTTAAGGATCTATATTATGGATTACGGAAGAAAGAGAGCTAGGAAATACACCTTCAAGATTCCCCAGGTCGAGGAACTGGGAAAGCTCGGAAAACTGGTGGTCAACCCCCAGGCTTTCAAGGAGAAGTATGGAAAACTTCTGCCTTTGCTCAATACCAACATGGTGGTTGGGATCCTTCCCACCTTGGTACAGTTTTACGATCCAACGTATCACTGCTTCACCTTTCCAGATTATCAGCTCATGCCTACGTTAGAGGAGTACTCTCGTCTGATTGGAATACCCGTGTACGCGCAAGATTCGTACTCCGGTTTGGAAAAGAATCCTGACGACATTATTATTGCTGCAACTACTCCTTTGAACGTAGTCGACATTAGAACTCATATGGTGAGTAGAGGAGTAATTCAAGGATTGCCCTCCAAATTCCTGTTTGATCAAGCTCGATACTTCGTCAGCATCCAAGATATGAGCGCTTTTGAGGAAATCTTGGCTTTGCTTATCTACGGATTGTTTTTGTTCCCTAACATTAACGATTTCGTCGACATCAATGCAATTAAGATCTTCTTAATTGGAAATCCAGTACCAACCTTGCTTGCGGATGCTTATCACTCTGTGCATTCAAGAAACCTGCAGCGAGGAGGATTAATCACATGCTGCGTACCGTTGTTATACGAATGGTTCGTTTCACACCTGCCAAAGTCTAGCACTTTCTGGAATATGAGGGATGGCCTTTACTGGTCACAAAAAATCATGTCTCTCACTCATACGGACATTGATTGGTGTAGTCCTGACAACGACGAAACTAAGATCATTTTCAGTTGCGGAAGTTTCCCCAACATACCCCTTATTAGAACTAAGGGAGGGATCAGTTACAATCCAGCTTTAGCCCGTCGTCAATACGGCTATCCCATGAAAAACATTCCAAGTAATATTCAATTGGAGGGTCTGTTCTTCAAGAACATCGACGATCATGGCAACATGCTAAAGAAGTAAATTGTCCAAGCCTGGCGTCTTGTTCACAGCAAAGGGAGAAGATTGTTAGGAAAACATCTTTGCATCTCCCTGGATCCTTACCTTCAATGGGTACGCGTCAGAGCATTCAAGCTCAGGATGCCATATCAACATCAAGAACCTATTCCCCTAAGGGAACCAATTTACCCTTTCTCCGCCGATGTTGAAAAATTACAAGCGGCATTAAACAAGGTATGCCAAGAAAGGAATGCTTGATGGAACAAGTATCGAATTGTCAACACGGAAAATGTTGAAATTCAAAACATCCTAAGAAGGAAGGAAGAGTTACTTGAAGTACTCGATCGACAAGTGACACAATCATCACTTTCTCATCATATCCCTCCTGCTTCCTGGATCATCGATCAGCTCACGTCAGAGAACGCTCAGCTCAAGAAACAGAAGAAGATGTTAGAACGTGAAGTCGGCTCATCATCAAAGTTTTAGAGTTCTTTCTCTCAGTTTCTCTGTATTTCCATTTTCAAAGTGTGTAAAAACGGCGTTTTCGCTTAATTAATAAAGTTTGATGTTTCATAACGTAATTATGGTGTTTCCTTGAAAAATATTAACTTAATTGCATATCATACATCGCTGTAGTCGTACGCACTGACACGAGAATTGTCGCGGACCTAAGAGTTACTTTCCTTTCTCCAGAAAGAGAGGAGGAGAAGGAGGTGAACCAAGACTTTCAAGCTGTCTCATCCATACAACACTCGTTCAAGTCGCAAGAAAAGAATGGAAGACTTTGAGCAAGAGAATGAAGAACTCAGAGAAGAGATTAATACTCTCAAAGGTACTGTTGAAAGACTCAATAGTATGGTAGAAGCCCTGGTAGTTGCGCAGAAACGACCAACGCCAGAAGAACCGCAAAGGACTGTGGTTTCCGAGATTGTTTCTACTCCTATTCCTCAGTATACCATACCGCCTGATCGACCTTGGGGCATGCCGTATAACTTTACTCCAGAAGGGTACATACCTCCAGCTTCTGAAGCTCCAAAAGTCACCATGGATATGCGTCCACCGGAGGGTTACAAACCTCTGGAAATTGAAGTTCCAAGAGCAACGGCAATGGGTTTCGCACAACAGAATGCTGAGATTCCAAGATCTGCTGTCATGGCTTCTCCACAGCCCATTATGCATACTTTTCCCCCGCAAGGCGGACAAGTATATCATCACGCTCCAAATGAGGATGCTGGCGTGTATGAAAGATTGGACGAGTTCCAAGAACAGTTTCTGCAAATGAAGAAGGAACTCAAGACTCTCCGAGGACAAGATCTATTTGGAAAGAATGCTGCAGACCTCTGTCTGGTTCCAAATGTTAAGATTCCTCACAAATTCAAAGTACCAGAATTCGAGAAGTATAAAGGGAATTCATGCCCACAAAGTCATCTCGTAATGTACGCTTGAAGAATGTCAACTCAGACTGATAATCAACAATTGCTCATTCATTATTTTCAAGACAGCCTGACTGGTGCTTCACTCAAATGGTACATGAACTTGGACAGTTCAGAGATTCGTACTTTTCGAGACCTCGGAGAGGCCTTCGTCAAACAGTATAAGTACAATCTGGATATGGCTCCCGACAGAGATCAACTCCGGGCCATGACTCAAAAGGATA
This sequence comes from Vicia villosa, assembly GCF_029867415.1. Classification (NCBI taxonomy): domain Eukaryota; kingdom Viridiplantae; phylum Streptophyta; class Magnoliopsida; order Fabales; family Fabaceae; genus Vicia; species Vicia villosa. The sequence goes on along the minus strand of NW_026705797.1, from coordinate 360,408 downwards.
GAGAAAGCTTCAAGGAATACGCTCAAAGATGGCGTGAAGTTGCTGCTCAAATTTGTCAACCACTTGAAGAGAAAGAAATGACAAAAATCTATCTCAAAACTTTAAGTCCATTTTACTACGGACGAATGGTTGCAAGTGCACCAAGTGACTTTACCGAGATGGTAAACATGGGTGTGCGTTTAGAAGAAGCAGTTCGAGAAGGACGCTTGAACAAAGAACCAGAATCTTCTGTTGGTCCAAGGAAGTATGGAAGTTCTTTCCAGAAGAAAAAGGATCAAGATGTCAGCAATGTTTTGCACAAGATCAAGAAGAAATTCCAACCTCAAGTTGCAACAATAACTTCGGTTGTTAACTCAGCGCCAGCTTATCAACCTCAGGTCTCGCAACAACAAATTCAACAAAGGTCGCAGCAACCTCAGCAGCAGGTTCGACCTCCAGTTTACAACAATCAAGCTCCAAGGTATCCTGCCTTTGACCCCGTACCAATGCCGTATGCAGAATTGTTTCCAACATTACTGGCAAAAGGACTCATTCAGACAAGGAGTCCTCCAAATCCTACAAATAGTTCCTCACCATGGTATAAGGCTGACCAATCTTGTCCCTATCATCAGGGGGCACCAGGTCACAATATTGAGAACTGTTTCTCTTTCAAGATTGACTTCCAACGATTAGTGAAGAGCGGAATGCTATCCTTCAAAGATACTAATCCAAACGTCCAAGCAAATCCTTTGCCGCAGCATAAAGAAGCTTCAGTAAATCTGATAGATCAGCACCCCAATGTCATTCAAATCTACGACATTCGTCAGATAGGGGAAAATCTTGTTAGGATGCACGCTAAACAAGCTGGGTACGGTCATGTACCACCTCACAACTACTTCACATGTGAAATTTGTCCAAAGAATAATCAAGGATGTGCCGTAGTTCAAGCTGCATTACAAGAACAAATGGACTTAGGATGGATTCAACATATCCGAGTCAGAACTGAACATGACATCAACATGGTTCAAGGATGTCCAGGAGAATACAGAATCTACAAAGTTGAAAATCTTGAAGGATCGGTAGTCAGGTTCCACAAAACTTTAAATGGACTTGCCTACTTTGGAACAGATTTCCACGCTTACAGTAGATGCGAAATCTGTCGAAGAAATTCACGAGGATGTTTGCGTGTTCGCAACGACATTCAAAAGCTGATGGATGATAATACCATTACTGTTCTTGCCAACAGAGAAGATGATGAAGTCTTTACCGTATCTCCTCAAATTAATCAAGATGAACCTATGCAAGTTAAGTATGATAGCAGGAAGACAGCAGTTGCACCACTAGTCATCTACTTACCAGGTCCTGTACCGTATGAGTCCAGCAAGGCTATACCATACAAGTACAACGCTACATTCATTGAAAATGGTAAGGAAATACCATTACCGTCTGTTGTCAACATTGCTGATGTTAGTCGAGTCACCAGAAGTGGACGAGTCTTCAATAGAACAACGGAAAATGTGGAGAAACCTTCGGAGGAAGTACCACATAGGCAAGACAATCATCCGACCAATGCTGTTCAAGCGAAAGAAAATGATGAGATCTTGAAGTTAATCCAGAGGAGTGAATACAACATTGTAGATCAATTACTACATACTCCGTCTAGGATTTCTGTTCTTTCCCTGCTATTGAGTTCTGAAGCTCATAGGGAAGCTCTACAGAAGGTTTTGGAACAAGCTTTCGTAGAACCAAGTGTTACTATAAGCCAATTCAACAACATCGTTGCCAACATCTCCGCCGGAACTAACCTAAGTTTCTGTGACGAAGATTTTCCTGAAGAAGGAGTGGACCACAATCTTCCACTTCACATCTCAGTTGGCTGCATGGGTAATACACTCACAGGAGTCCTAATAGACAATGGATCCTCTCTCAACGTCATGCCTAAATCAACATTATCAAGATTATCTTTCGAAGATTACCCTCTAAGAAAAAGTCATGTCATCGTCAAAGCATTTGATGGATCAAGAAAGTCAGTTTTCGGAGAAGTAGATCTTCCCATAACTATTGGACCTCAGACGTTCAAAATCACTTTCCAGGTTATGGACATTCCAGCACAATACAGTTGTTTGCTAGGTCGCCCATGGATTCATGAGGCTGGGGCAATTACTTCAACACTTCATCAGAAACTGAAGTTCATAAGAAATGACAAATTGGTAACCGTATGTGGAGAACGAGCTCTGATCGTCAGCAACCTGTCATCATTCTCCGACATAGAACCAAAAGAAGTTGTTGGAACTAAATTCCAAGCACTTTCCTTAGACAAAGGAAAGGAGAAAGCAGCGTCTATCTCTTCATACAAAGATGCAATCCAAGTTATAAAGGATGGCACTACCAGTGGTTGGGGGCACATTAATATTCCTACCAACAACAAGAACAGAACAGGAATTGGATTCTTTCCGACATCATCAAAAGCTATCCTAGGGATTGAGGTAGTTCTCCCTATTCAAGAAACTTTCTGCAGTGGAGGTTTTCTTCAACCTGTTCAACAAACAGTCAATACCATCGGTACGGAAAACACCGATGAAGAGGAATGGATATCCTATCTTAACAAAGCAGGATACATTTCCCTATCAGAGTCTGATTCACCTTGCTGTTATCCGACTAAAGGATCTGAAAGTAAGACTCAACCAAGCAGGGATGAAGTTACTGACAGCTTCACCACCAGAAGTCATGGTTCATCAGAAGAAGTTCCTCCTATCCCCGAAGAGACTTGGGATACATTAGGAGAACCAAGCGGAAAATTCGACTACATGGTGAAATACTCCGCTCCTGAAAGTTCAAGAATCTCTCTTGAAGACATTGTTCCAACTGGATGGAACATTGATTATGAGTACCTCTCTCAGCCAAAAGAGATGTATAACCCTTGCTATTCATCATCACCATCTGGTGAAGTCATCTTTGAGGATTATATCCCCAAGTCACCTTCCGAGGCTACGGATTTAGAGTTCACATATCTAGTCAATGCCATCTTGGGAGAAGAGCAAGACCAAAATACAGAAGAGGATGATCTCGAAAGTGTCTCCGACAACGAGTCTCTCCATTCAGAAGATTGGAAGTTTTCTCAAAAGAAAAACCGACATACTCCACTTGGAAATGGGTATGCTCACACAGCTCAGTCTGCTGAAGTAGAAGAAGATCGTCTGAGTGTTGCAAAGACAGTGGTTGGTAAATCAAGACCTACCACAGGCCAGCTTAAGCCTAAGGTTCCAGATTACTTAGTGCACAATGGGGTTCGCCACTACTGGACAGCTGTTGAAGTTTCAACTGTTGTTCGCACTCCTAAGTAGGAACTTTCACCGTTATTTTGTCCTCTCACCATAGCCCAGGGTGAAGAGATGTTTCATAGGGCTTTGCATTTTACTATTTCTTAGGAAAATGTCCCTCTTTGCTTCGCCCAAAGCAATAGAGTTTTGTTTTATAGGGTCTTTGTTTCAAGAAATGACTGTCAATAAATAAAAATGTCATTCTGTTCCTTCGTTTAGTTTTCCCTTTTCTTTTTTCGGAAATTGGTAATCCTAAAAAACACCCTTAAAAAACATCAAAAAAAAAATTATTAATTGCATACACCGAGTCTTCCCTCGTTGTCTAAATAAAACTTATCACACATATGCAGATTAATCATAAAATACCCCGTTGAAACGTGCGACCGTGTGACTTCTCCAAGCTTTGAGTTTCCTGTATTCGAGGCAGAGGAAGAAGAAGACGAAGAAATATCAAAGGAAATTTCACGATTACTTCAACAAAAGGAAGAGGCCATTCAGCCATACAATGAGCCTCTAGAGATCATTAACCTTGGTTCCGATGGAAACAGAAAAGAGGTTAAGATTGGAGCTTCGCTCAGTTCAGAGATCAGAGAGAGTTTGATACAGCTGCTCAAAGAATTCTCAGATGTCTTTGCTTGGTCTTATCAAGATATGCCAGGGTTGGATACCAGTATAGTGGAGCATCACTTGCCATTAAAAGCAGAATACCCTCCGGTCAAGCAAAAATTGAGAAGAACTCATCCGGAGATGGCCATGAAAATCAAAGAGGAAGTTCAAAAGCAGATCAACGCAGGTTTCCTCGTCACTTCAGAATACCCTCAGTGGTTAGCTAACATTGTTTCCGTTCCTAAGAAAGACGGAAAAGTCCGCATGTGCGTCGACTACAGAGATTTGAACAAAGCTAGCCCTAAGGATGATTTTCCTTTACCACATATTGATATGTTGGTAGACAGTACAGCAAAATCCAAAGTTTTCTCGTTCATGGACGGATTTTCAGGATACAACCAAATCAAAATGGCACCTGAAGACATGGAAAAAACAGCTTTCATCACCCCTGGGGCACGTTCTGCTACCGTGTTATGCCTTTTGGACTAAAGAACGCAGGGGCAACTTATCAAAGGGCCATGACTACGCTTTTCCACGACATGATGCATAAAGAAGTGGAAGTCTATGTGGACGACATGATTGCCAAATCAGAAAATGAAGAAGATCACATACAGAATCTGACAAAGTTATTTCAACGCTTACGGAAGTTTCAGCTTCGCCTGAACCCCAACAAGTGTACCTTTGGTGTCTACTCAGGAAAACTCCTTGGTTTCATTGTCAGCAAACGAGGAATTGAAGTAGATCCAGACAAAGTCAAGGCAATTCAAGAAATGCCTTCGCCCAGAACCGGGAAACAAGTTAGAAGATTTCTTGGACGTCTGAATTACATCTCGAGATTCATATATCTCATGACTGCAACTTGCGCTCCTATTTTCAAACTTCTACGGAAAAATCAAAGTTGCGTCTGGACAGACGATTGTCAGAAAGCGTTCGACAACATTAAGGAATATCTGCTCGAACCACCCATATTGTCTCCTCCAGTGGAAGGAAGACCTTTGATAATGTACTTAACCGTCTTAGAAGACTCCATGGGTTGTGTCCTTGGACAGCAAGACGAGACAAAAAGAAAAGAGCATGCCATTTACTACCTAAGCAAGAAATTCACTGACTGTGAATCCCGCTACTCCATGCTCGAGAAGACGTGTTGTGCTTTGGCCTGGGCTGCCAAGCGTCTCCGCCAGTACATGATTCGACATACTACTTGTTTGATCTCTCATATGGATCCAATCAAGTACATCTTTGAGAAGCCTGCTTTAACCGGGAGAATTGCCCGTTGGCAAATGTTGTTATCAGAATACGACATTGAGTATCACGCACAGAAAGCCGTGAAAGGAAGCATTCTAGCTGAGCACCTGGCTCACCATCCACTCAATGGTCATGAATCAACCAGTTTCGACTTTCCGGACGAGGACGTCATGTACCTCAAGATGAAAGATTACGACGAGCCACTACCAGACGAAGGACCTGAGATAGGATCCCAGTGGGGCTTAATCTTTGACGGAGCTGTCAATGCTTATGGACGAGGAATTGGGGCAATCATTGTTACACCTCAGGGTACCCATATTCCATTTACTGCCAGATTAACTTTCAAATGCACAAACAATGAGGCCGAATATGAAGCTTGCATCATGGGTCTCGAAGAAGCCATGGATCTAAGAATCAAACACTTGGATGTATACGGAGATTCTGCTTTGGTCATCAATCAAATCAAAGGAGAATGGGAAACACGCCAACCAGGGCTAATTCCTTACAAAGACTACGCGAGAAGATTGTTACCATTCTTCGACAGGGTAGATTTTCATCACATTCCTCGTGAAGAAAACAATTTGGCTGATGCATTAGCCACACTCTCTTCCATGATTAGGATAAATCATTGGAATGACATTCCTCGGATCGATGTTATGCGCCTGGATAGGCCCGCTCATGTGCTCACAGTAGAAGCAATCATCGACGACAAACCGTGGTATCACGACATCAAGAACTATCTTCAAAAGCAAGAGTACCCTCTCGGGGCGTCAAAGAAAGATAGAAAGACTTTGAGAAAGTTAGCTTGTAGATTCTTCCTGAATGAAGATGTTCTGTACAAGAGAAACTTCGACATGGTTCTGCTCAGATGCATTGACAGAAAAGAAGCAGAAATACTCATGAGAGAAATACATGAAGGTTCCTTTGGTACTCACACCAATGGACATACCATGACAAGGAAAATACTGAGAGCAGGATATTATTGGCTGACAATGGAGTCAGATTGCTACCAGTACGCAAAGAGGTGTCACAAATGCCAGATCTACGCCGATAAAATTCATGTGCCACCATCTCTTCTCAACATACTCTCTTCCCCTTGGCCTTTCTCCATGTGGGGAATCGACATGATTGGAATGATCGAACCAAAAGCGTCCAACGGACATCGCTTCATCTTGGTAGCCATAGACTATTTCACCAAATGGGTTGAAGCAGCTTCATACGCAAACGTTACAAGACAAGTTGTCGTCAGGTTTATCAAGAATCACATCATCTGTCGCTACGGCGTTCCTAGCAAGATAATCACTGACAATGGGTCAAATTTGAATAACAAAATGATGAAGGAGCTTTGTGAAGAATTCAAGATCGAACATCACAACTCATCTCCTTACAGACCAAAGATGAATGGAGCTGTAGAAGCAGCTAACAAAAACATCAAGAAAATCATTCAGAAGATGGTCATCACTTACAAAGATTGGCATGAAATGCTCCCGTATGCTCTTCATGGTTACCGTACATCAGTACGTACTTCGACTGGAGCAACTCCTTTCTCCCTTGTATATGGCATGGAGGCAGTCCTACCTATAGAGGTTGAGATTCCATCAATGAGAGTTTTGATGGAGGCAAAATTAACAGAAGCCGAGTGGTGTCAAAGCAGATTCGATGAATTGAACTTAATCGAAGAAAAGCGCATGACAGCTTTATGCCACGGTCAGCTATATCAACAAAGAATGAAGAAAGCTTTCGACAAAAAGGTTCGACCTCGCACAATCAAAGAAGGCGACCTTGTACTCAAAAAGATTCAATCTTTTCTCACAGATTCGAGAGGGAAATGGACTCCCAATTATGACGGCCCCTACGTGGTCAAGAGAGCTTTCTCAGGAGGAGCCTTAATACTCACGACTATGGATGGAGAAGAATTCACCCGTCCTGTGAACGTCGACGCAGTCAAGAAATACTTCGCCTAAATAAACAAAAGAACAGCTCGCTAAGTTGAAAACTCGCAAAGAGCGACTTAGGCAAAAAAGAGCGTCTCGGTGAATCGAAAACCCGAAAGGGCGATTCAGGCAAAAATTAGAGACATAAAAAAAATATATTAATCAATCCCGGTAGACTTAAAACCCGAAAGGGGTAGTTTACGCAAAAGTTAGGGATATATGGCAAGTAACTGTGTCCAGGACAAACTTGATCATTCAAAATCCATAGCGGAGTATTCATCAGCAGTAGGTCATCTTCTACGAAGCACGAATACAGCGCAACTCGGAGTGGAAGGGAAAGATAACGGTCGTCACGTTTCATCGTAGCCCTTTTCCCGAAAATTACCAATTTCCAACTTTGTAAATACTCCATGGAATCAAGCATTTGGCTGATTACCATTCCATATATAATAATTTGAGCCTTGTGCTTTTCCTTTGCAATCTAGTCTTATTCAGTTTCTTGAAATGCATTTTAAGTTTAAACAGTCAATTTCTTGAAACAAATGTTTTCATAAAATAAAAATGAATTTACTTGCAAAAATAAAGGTGAAATTTCTTTCTAAGGTTTACAAACAATAGGAAAAATGCAAACAGTTGCTCCGAGAACGGTTGAGATTCCGGGAATCAAGTTTTCCCCATGAGGTCGCTTTGCGAACATCTCCCGATGACGGATCTTTACTACAATTCATACTACTTACTTCGGACAGCGGACAACTGATAACCAGATATTCCCAACAGAGTTCGAACTCCAAGAAGAGGACATCTTCTGATCCACAAGAATTCCAGTCGTATCATAGGATTTTACATCCGCGACAATTCCATTCACATTCAGTTTACATTTTATCATTGTCATAATATTCATGCATACATTACATCATAATTGCATAGCCGAATCAGGCTTTGATCCTGTGAATGCCTAAGTCATTGAGGCATGAACTTAAGTTTCCTCTGCGAGTTCGAGAGAAACTTTTTCCTTCGAAACAACAGTTCATACACAAGGATCTCACCAAGCAAGTCAACAAATGGTAGTCTCCCTCAAGGAAATAGTTTGTTCACTTTTGGAATTCCTCAGCCGAGATTCTCCTGCAGAGCGACACTCGACAGTCTTCTTCAGATAAGATAGTCTGCTTCGCATTTTGGAATTCCCTACAGGTTTGGTATTTCCCGAGCAAGGTCAAGAGGTGCCACTTCTTGTCAAAGAAAAATTCAGAATCTCCAAGCAGATCGACAAATGATTCCCCAGCGGAGTCAGCAAATGATAGTCTTTGTCCAGAAGATAGTTCAGATTCCCCAACAAAGTCAGCAAATGGCAGTCTCTTTCAGTAGAAGACAGTTTGCTCACTTTCTATCATAATAAAGAAGATGGATTGCGCATCCTACACTGCCATCCATTCGCCAGAATCCACATCAAGTATTTCTGCAGGAGTTTGTCTTCTCATCCCCCGCCAAGTGCGACAACGGGATCAAGTCATGCAAGGATTTTATCAATTACAACATCTCAGGAGCGCCCAAAATTCGGGCTTTCTAGGAGAGATCGAGATATCAATCTCTCTCCCTCCAGATAAAAGAAACTTAAATAGGGGCATCTGTCATACCCTAATTTTGACCCCTCTGAGATGTCACATCCTAGGCGTCAAATTCAAAAATGTTTCTTGATCGGTTTGGAAGCCGTGATCAAGATTTCATTCGTTCATTCATTCTTTGCAAGATAACTTCATGTCCATGGAGATTTTCATTTAAAGGCGCCATTGCCATTTGTGTGATTCAAAAGGATTGTTTGGAATTTATTTTTCTTAACTTTTGGCATATGGATTCATCATGGTGAAGAAATTTGGTTCATATTGATTACTTGGAAGTTGGTACAAGTTTGAAACAATTCATGGGAATTTAATTGAATTTGCAAGGAATATCTTTTTAATCTTTTGGTTGAAGGATTATTTCAAGTAATTATTCAAAATCATGAATTCAAATATTTCAAGTTCCATATCATTTCAACAATTCATGATGGCAAGAATATGTTTCAAGACTTAAAGTTTCATGCTATTTCAAGGATTTCCCATCATTTTCTATATCAAAGGGAATTGAATTTCTAAATTCAAAGTTCATTCAAGGAAATTCAAACTTCATGTTTGAGTAGCAAATCCATTCAAGATTCTAAAGGAAATTCAAGTGGAGTTTCTTTACATGAACATGAACCAAATTCCAAATGAATTACAAGTGGACTTTATCCAAGATTAAAGATTACATTTCAAAGTCCAATTCAAAGTTCAAAGATTACAACATTTGAATTCTTTTCACTTTCAAGAACATAAAGTTTATACACATTCTAAAGTGAAATAAATTTGAATTACAAAAAATGGAAACAAAAGGGAAGCTTTCAAGAATGCTTGAAATCACCAATTCTTCAATCTTCAAAGTCTTCATTCTTGAAGTCCAAGTTTCTTCACTTCTTTTCCAAAGTCCTCATGTGACATGAAAAAAAAGAAACATAAAAGAGGTGAAATTAGCAAAAGTTCAAAAGAAGTCAAAAGTCAAAAGTCAAAGAAAGTCAAAGATAGATTTTTATGTCATAAACTTCTACAACTTAGAAATATCATAAAATGACATGAAAATTTTCTCACATGGCTTATGTCATAAAGGAATCTTTGGCTTATGTCATGTGGAATCTTTTTGCTTATGTCACAATGGATATTCCTTTCTTACAAGAATCACAAACTTGGCTACAAAGTTACATAATACCTAACATATCCTAATTTTTGCCTATAAATAGAAGGGCTCTCCATAGTATTTGTCACACCAAAGCAACTTAAATTCTTGCTTTCTCTCTTCTCTCTATTGCTCATATATTGTTCAATAGACCTCTTGGCAAGAAGAAATTCTCAAGCCAAGAGATTCTCTATTGGAGGTGAGCATTCTAGTTACAAAGTAAGGAAGAAGGAAAAGGTAGTTCTTCATACCTTTCTTGAAGATCTTCATCTTCAAGCTTCCAACAACTTGAAGTTCCATCTTCAAGGATCCATTAAGTCCAAAGAGGTGTTGTGGCATCACCTTCATCAAAAGCCTACAACAATTTCAAAGAAAGAGAGGTTGTTAGTAACAACAATTCAAAGTTGTTCTACAACAATCAACAACAATTCGAGGGTGTTCTTCAACAACACCACCCGAATTTCAAGAAAAAGAAAGGAGGTTTAAAGCCATACCTCCAGTTGCAGCCCCGTGTTTACGAATTGTTCGCGCATCATCTTCATCAACCTGAAGCAGCAAGAATTCGGTTCAGCACCACAACAACATTTCCGAAGCAGTAGCAGCAGAAGTTCGGTTCAGAATAACAACAATTAACAACAATTTCGCAGCAGAAGGAATTAGGAACATACCTCAACAATAACCGGTGAAAATCTCCTCACCGTAGGTAAGACAATTCCACTCTTACTCTCAAAATATTATTGCTGCTGTAAACATAGTTCCCTGTTAGAATAAAATTTCCAGATTACAGAAAATTGCATAAGTTATTGTTGCTATACTGTTAAATCAAAGTGAAAACAAAATTAAGAGGTGATACCTAGATTTCTCCTCTGGTTCTTCTCCCATGGCCGAAAATCATTCACTGAGAGAGAGTCATCCACCGTGAGAAACCGAGAGTGTGAGCTGTTGTTGTTGTTCACCGCGAGTGAAATCGAGAGAGGGCTATTGAGAGAGGAAATCGAACTTGTTCTTGTTCATCGTGAGAGTGAGGCCGAGTTGATGGTGTTGTTTGCAGCAAGAGAGAGCTAGCAATCGAAGGCTGAAGAGTTCGTTGTTGTTGTTCCTCTTTCCATTTTTTTCAGAAAAAAATACGTGAGGGAGAGAAGACAGAGGCGTTGCCTCTTTTGTTTTGTTAGGGTTTTCAAACACACCCTTTGCAAAGTTAAGAGAGAGGCGGATCCGGGTTCTATCTGACCCGACCCGGTCCGGCCCATGTTTCTTTTCTTTTTTTTTAATTATTATTCAGCTTATTAATATATTTGGGCTGCTGCACCTCCATATGTGTTTCTAACCCCCTCTGGCCCAATTATCAAGTTTGTTTAACTATTTCTTTTTTTTAGAAAATTATCTTTCATAAAAATAATTTAGTATTTTAGTTTTAATGTAGGATTTTATTCTCTTTTATAGTCCTTATATATTAAAAACTCAAAAAAATATATTAGATACATACTTATATTTATGTTTCTAAATTATTTTTCTTTTTTCATAAAACTACAAAAAAATATCTTTTCTTAGATTAATTTTGTTTAAGTTTGATATTTTCATATTGTGTTGTATAGTTAATCAATTAAATTTTATTTGATTACTGTTGCACATTACTTGAATTTTTCTCACTTCATCCAAGACTTCGAGATTATTTCTCTGTTGCCTTTTGGATTTGTCTGTTTTGTTTGGTCTTCCATTTGCTGTAGAAGTTCATAAATAATTATGGAATGATCATGGAATGCTGTAAGCTGTGAGCTTATTCGACGTTTCTATTTTGCTGGTGTGGATGCTCAATAACTGTTGAGATCCCAATTTATTCCAAGCATATCACTTGAGGATCAAGGTAACACTTCAAACTCAGAAATCCAATTTCTCATTCTTTGAGGTAAGCCTAAAACTCCATAATTGTACAAAGGAATTACTTGCCTGTTTTCATTCAACTGTTTTTACAACAGTACTCAATCAACTGTTTTCACAACAGTAAATCATTTCAAATCATTTTTAACTGTTTCTTCTAAACAGTAATATAATCTCTGGGCCTCTAATAGAGTGTAAGTCCCAAAAACCTTCTCTTCTTAGCTTGTTTTCAAAACTGTATTTTCAAAATCTTCTTTCTGTTTTCAAAACATTCTTCTGGTATTTGAAGGGCATTATTCCCGGTGAAACTCTTCAGATACCTATGTGACCTTTGTCCATCTTCACTTCTTCTGTTTTCAAAAAACCATTAACTGTTTATCATATATATATTCAACTGTTATCAACAAAACAACAAAAATTACTGTTGAGGCTCTGTACATACTTCTTCAAAGGCCTCCACTCCATCCAGGTTAGGCTTTACAAGCTTTCAATTTACAGTCTTTATTTAAATTACTGTCAAATATAAACTGTGCATATATTAGTTTAGAACTACGTTTGAGTATAAACCCTAGGACAGTTAAACTATATATATATTATAGGAATATGGCCTAGGATTGAGAATGTCTTCCCGGTGAAGGCTCTTTCCTAATTAGAGATCTGTAGTTCAAACCCCCAAGATGAATTATTCCCGGTGAAACATCTTGGTAAAAACCTTAGAATCCAAATAATAGGACACATCCACCCAAAGAGGAATTATTCCCGGTGAAACCTCTTACCCATTTGCTTAGAGCCAAAATAAGTTCAAAACCACATAGCTTTCTCTTGTGCTATAACAAGGACCCTCGACTAGCCTCCTCTTGGGCTTTGTACAAGGACCCACAGGCTTCTTAAAAGCATTTCCAGCTTCCTCTTGAGCTTGTATACAAGGACCCATCAGGTTTCTTATAAACATAGGAACAGGTCTTTAGTCACCTTTTAGCCTACCCTGGTGAGTTTCTTCCAATTTAAACCAGACTTTAAACAAGCTAAGTTTGTCTCAATTTTGCATTGAGTACACCTTTTGGAATGAGAGACATGGACAGTCTCTATCACCCTTATCTTCATCAATCTTCCTTAGCAGAGTCTAGGATCTATGTTTATTTTCTCTTCAGCATGAGTCAGCCTTCATCTTGGGCTTTAAACAAGAAGTCTCCACTAGATAATCTTTCTGCCAATCATTTCAATAAAAATCCCCTGGAAAGGGTTAGCCTCCAAATCAATCCATCATTTCAATAAAATTCCCTGAAAAGGGTTAGCCTCCAAAGTCAATTAATAAATAAATAAAGATTCATTTCTCTTAGGAGATAATTTCCCCAAAAGAGTCAAAACCCCTGGAAAGGGTCAGCCTCCAAAAAAAAACATGATAAAATCAGTCTTTTAATAGACAAATTCACCAGCTGAGTCAAAATCCCTGGAAAGGGTTAGCTTCCAAAGAAAAACAGTCTTTCAATAAATAAAATCTCCTCAGTAGAGTCAAAACCAACAAAAATAGTTAGCCTCAACCTTGGGCTTCATACAAGGCACCCAAACAATAAAACTCCCCTGTCAAGAGTCAGCCTCAACCTTGGGCATTATACAAGGCAGATAATAGAGTCTCCCCAGTGAGTTCTTTATCACTCAATAGCCACAACCTTGGGCTTTGTACAAGGCAGATAAACCATATTAAACCATATTTTCATGTGTCAAAGATTCCTAACACCTAGGATCTTTTCCCCATAGAGTCATCCATACTCAGTTTATTTAAGAGTCTGCCACAACCTTGGGCTTTGTACAAGGCAGAAAATAATGTTTTTCCTAGCTAGAGTCAGCCACAACCTTGGGCTTTGTACAAGGCACATAAAATAGAGTCATTCATTCAATTATCCTCAGCAGTTAGCCACAACCTTGGGCTTTGTACAAGGGACATAAATAGAGTCTCCCTAAATAGAGTCAGCCTCAATTCTGGGCTTTGTACAGAACACAAAAATACCCTGTAATTAATCCCCAGTGGAGTCATCTCCCAGAGTCAATAATAATTAATTAATCAATCAAAAAGCCTCAAGCTTGGGCCTCATACAAGCCAGCTAAAGTCAAATCTTTTATACAGTAGATAGACATAGCTTATCTCTATAGAGAGATATTTTTACTACTCTACCACATTCAAACAAACAAACATTTCAATTTCAATTTCAATAAAAGTCTCCCATTTAGGACTCTGAAAGACATGCTCTGGCACATCCCCAGACTTGTACACTTTCCCTAATTTGGACGAGCATCTTTCTTTCATTTAAGAGGCATCTGACTGGCATACTTGCACACACAAGTAAGGTCCCCCTCTTGAATGAAATGAATCCAGTTATTCTGTCACTCCTTTAAATGTTTGTGGTAGAATAGTACAAATACCTCTCTGTAGAGATGATTTCATGTCTCTTTACTGTAAACAGAGATTTAATTCAAGCTTCAACCTTGAGCTTCAAGCAAGGCACCAAAAACAAGTAATTTCCCTAGTTAGTTCCCCGAACTACATTAAGCTCTGACTTCCACTAGGGATATGTAGGCATGAGGTTCACAAGGAATCTCAGCGAGCTAATAAAATACCAAAAATAGTCAGTTTGTCTGTCTGTCTGTCTTTTCAAATCAATTCAATTCCTTCTCCTAACACAAAGGAGAAACTTTCCCAATCATTAGCAGCAAACACAATCACAAAATGACACAGAGAAGGTTCCTGTAGAGTACTACAGATATGTAGGGTGTTTAAACACTTCCCTATGTATAACCGACCCCCCGGACTCCAGAATTTCTAGTCTAGGTGAAATCCCCACACTTAGCAAACTCCTAGGGTTTAGTTGAGATCTTTTTTCCCCTTTCCTACTCGTAGGACAAATAAGAAAGTTCGTATGATATCGTAGGAAGAACTGAAACAAAATTCATCCCACCACGGGCGCATTCTCCTTCCAAATTTCGCGTGAAGGGTTTAGCGTGCCGTCCTCCCAAGTGAAACGGGGAGGTAAAGAAAACGACACCACATGAAGCATGGTGAAAGAAGTGGTGAGAGTGTGAAATGGCGTGTGTTGTGAAAAAGTGGTTGAAGGTTCAGAGATGGGAGAATGAGAGTGAAGAAGACCTTGATCAGAGTGTGAAGGTGAGTTATATAGATTGAGGATGGGAGAGATTCAGTTGGAGAAGAGAACTGAGAGCTGTTAGATTGAGGGAGGAAGTTATGAGATTGGAGTGTGAATGCGGTTATTGTTAGTTAATTCTGTTTTTGATGGCTGAGTGTTAGTAACTGATTCTGTTAGGTTAGTTTTTGAAACAGTTAGCTGAGTTGGCAAATCGGTTACATGGATGTTAGTTTTATGTTTTGAGTTTGTTATAGGTTGGTAGTTAGTTGTAACAAACCTTTTTTCTGTTATAACTGTTAGGGTAGTTATATGATTGTTAGCGACAGTTAGGATGGGTAGTTATAGGAATGGTTAGAGAATTTGAATGAAAGTTATGAGATGGTTAGGGAGGTTAACTGAAATGGGTTAATTGTTGACTCTGTTATAGGTTTGTTATGGTTGTGTTAGAGTTCTGATTTGGTAGTTTGGTAAGAAGAGTTAGGACTGATTTGAGATATTATGTAGTTTGGAGAATGGTTTGAAATTGTGAATGGATTGAATTACTCGAATCTGTTCTTCTGTAGAATGATGTGAAGCTGTATGTGCATGATTTTTGTTTGTCAATGGAGCTGAACTTTGGTTTATATATATACAATGCAGGGACTGGTTTATTTGAAGGGTAGGTTATGTTGTGAACTGATATGTATGTTTAATGAAGCAGGTTTTGGAAGCTTTTTGTTTGTGAGGTTGTTATGGCTGGATGTTAATATGTGGGGCTGTTTGGTTTAGGAATTTGAACACCGTTATTCCACCTCTGTGCTGATGTGAATTCTGAATTGGTTTTGTTTTGATGCAGGTGGATTCATCTTTGAGAACCCTCATTGATTCTTGGAGCAGGCAGTAAAGATACAATAACCTGGCAGCTTGTAGTCCTAGAGTGAAGTGTCGACACAGGCTCCTTAGATGCTTAAGGCTCAAGAGTATATAAACTGTATTATTTGAAAGTTTGTATTGAATTCAAGTGTATCTCAAATACAAGGCTATTGTAATTTCTTTGACATGTGTTTTAGTGGTTGTAACTGTCAGAATTATTGAGCTGAAGGTGAAAATGTATAGTAGTTAGTTATTAGAACTAATGTGGATTTGAACTCTGTTTTATTTTGAATGCTGCAGGGATCTTGTTGAACTTTGTTATGTCTTGGTTCTGATGCTTCAATTGTGTTTTGTATGCATGTATGTTGGAGCTTTGAACGAAGCAGTTTAGAGCCTGCCTGAGGATGAAGGTACCATGAAGTGTAGTCATGAAGCAAGGCATAATGTGTGAAGCACACTTGGAATCTAAAGCAATGTACTTTGGGCCACTACAGAATTAAGATGGATTAGTCATTATGGTCAAGGGTATGTTGACTTTGGTCAACTGTTTGACCAAAAAGTCAACAGTTGACCAAAAGTCAACTATGAGTGAAATGTGTCCTTTTTGTATTTTTAAATGTAATTCCAACTTTTGTAGAATACTCTTGAATTTGTAATGGATTTTGACTTTTGAAATACAACTTTGACTCTTTGTGCCCCAGTTTGAATCTTGAACTTTCCCTCCATCATGCTTCACTCGAAATTTCAATCTTCGTATTCTTTGTAGTGGCATATCTTCTTCCTCTTACAAACTTGAATTGAAAACAGTGATGATGTTTGTGACTTGAACCCCTGACACTCGAATCAAACTGACGATGAATTAATGCCTTACAACTTGTATACTGAGAAACCAAGTGAAAATTCTTCTTTGTGATCTTAAGCCACCAACCTTCAAA
The DNA here is from genome assembly GCF_029867415.1 of Vicia villosa. Taxonomy (NCBI): domain Eukaryota; kingdom Viridiplantae; phylum Streptophyta; class Magnoliopsida; order Fabales; family Fabaceae; genus Vicia; species Vicia villosa. Next base: position 343,774 of record NW_026705797.1, on the reverse strand, counting down.
TCAATTTTTTTATGAACTCTTTACCCAAACTTTGATGAAGTAACTTGCATTATAGGCCACGAGTATCGAACCGAAGGACATGCTTCGAACTATAGAGAAACTCCTGTTTCATATGCCTTGTAGCATGACTTATTACTCACTTCATAAGCCCCAGATAACATTAGACTTTAAACAAAATAGCCTCAGTTGAAGAATGTCAATAAGTCCAATCATGATGAATGAGAAACCTCAATCCCTTTGCCTTAGGTGCACATTGCTGAAGAAAAAGTAACTTGAGATGCTTGAGAGGGAACAAACCCTAGCTCCTAAGATCCTCAATTGAACCCCTCAATTCAGCAATCAATTGCCCAAAGATTAAACAGATGAATCAAGCTGGAGAGGAGTAGAAACCCTAATTTTAAAGATCCTTGATCTCAAGCCAAATTTATTGATTAATGAATGCATGAGTCATGTTAATGTCCTAATGGAGATATGCACATGAATGAAAAGCCAAGCCAGATGAAAGTAAAAGGGTAGGACAAATTTGGGGTATGACAACTGTCATGGGACTAAGCTGATTCTTTGGGATGAGTCAGAGCCATGCTGACTCTATGAGACTGCTACGGGCCAAATGTTGATTCTATAATATAGCCGCATGACCAAGCTACATCTGAGATCCGCACAAGGCTAGGCAGAACTTAAGCAAAAAGGGTAGATTCTTGTAGAAATAGTAGTAGGACTCAAATAGTGCATATAGGGCATGATAGGGACACCGGCCAAAAGAAGACATTGACAGACTATCTGGAAATAAGTCCTTCAATGAGATGCACCATGCATCCAACTGTAGCCGAGATAATACGGTAAAGAAAGACTTATCAATCAAGAAGGCTGGTTTATTATTTGAAACACAGTCACGTAAAATGGAATATACAAAAATTATGCCAGTGGGTTCAAATATATAAAAATGGGAGGAACAAAATAAAAAAAAAACTCAGGATAATAATTGTAATATATTAAGCCTCAATGTGACTTCTACACACATGAGTCTGCCACTGATTAAGATTTTGTCACCCTTATGAGTTAGTTGATCAATTGAATAGTGACTGTATACAACCAATAGGCAAAGCGGTAAACCAGGTTTAGAATAGTAATCCATACACAATTAATTGGTCCGCTGGATTACAATTGTTCAACGATCGAACTTAAACTCTTGTTCATCCAATTGGTGACAAGCGTTAAGGTTTGGTCATTATAAATTGAAAGATTCCTATTGATCTGATTGCCTATTTAATATTAAGATTAGTCAGTGTGATAGTTGTCAAGGTTTAAAACAAAGATCCGCAACTAGGATTATGACTGCAGTGTCAAATTGTCAAGGTTTTAAGACCTCGCTAATAGCACAATATGACTGCAATTTTCTGCAATATCAAGGACCGCTTTGCAATCGCAATTTAAAGCCATGTAATTATTAAATCCCTTTGATATTACATTCAACCATTCCCACGCTAAAATTTTCACATCCTCCAGAATATTTTAAACATCAACTACTTACTTTCTTATATCTATCTACTCCTCTCCTTCCAAATAATCCAAACACATGTAACCCAAACTATCAACTCAGTTCTAAAATACACGCCCCCCTGTAAACCATTCCCAAATGCATGCATAATGCTTATAAATATAAAATGAGTTATATATGCTTCTAATACATAAAATGAGTTATAAATTGAGTTAAACTGTTGATGTTGTGCAGGGGAGAGTTTTTGACAAACAAGCATGGAGTTAGACACATTCATGAATGAATTTGATTCATATGGAAACCATATTGGCATAGTCACAACAAGCATCACAAATCCAATTGCTTTTAGTAGTCTCAATAGCACTAATGTTAATCTTAAAATGCACCAAAAAGGATTTAAGAGAGTATACAAAATTCAAAGTGATCCAAATAATAGTTGCATCTGAATTTAACAAGCAAAAGGAAAATAAATTATTCATTCCAGTATTCAGTAGTTAGTACAATCTACGCATCAATCCATTTAGAAGTGTTGGAATACTTGGAATGATGATAACTTAGAGGAAGAGTTGGAAAGATTTATTGACATTAAATGAGAAATAAATGAACACAAGTAAGAGCTAATATGGAGATGAATTTGAAAAGGTTCATTTTAAGTCCCACATTGGAGGGAACACAAATATTAGTAGTGTATATATATTCCAACTTGAACAATTATTGTTGGTCCTAAGGGCACCTACAATTTTATAAAGGAGTGAGGACACACCAATGTGCCAAGAATGGAATTGTACATGAAACGACTGCTCCATACTCTCCTGAAATGAATGGTAAAGCAGAGAGAAAGAATAGAACTTTTACTGAACTTCTTGTTGCAATTATGATGAATTCTGGTGCTGCACCTCACTGGTGGGGGGAAATTTTATTGACTGTTTGCTACGTCCTGAATAGAATACCCAAGTCAAATATTAATATCTCACCCTATGAGATATTAAAGAAAAGACAACCAAACTTGTCTTATTTGAGAACTTGGGGCTGTCTGGCCTATGTCAGAATTCCGGATCCGAAACAAGTTAAACTCGCTAGTAGAGCATACAAATGTGTATTCATTGGGTATGCAGCAAACAGTAAGGCATATAGATTTTATGACCTAAATGCAAAAGTGATCATAGAATCAAATGATCACTTAGTAGACTTGCCTCCTGGATGCAAACCAATCGGTTGTAAATGGGTTTTTAAAAAGAAACTAAAACCTGATGGAACTATTGATAAATACAAGGCTCGTCTTGTAGCCAAAGGTTTTAGACAAAGAGAAAATGTAGATTTCTTCGATACCTTCTCTGCAGTCACTAGAATTACATCCATTAGGGTACTTATTTCAATTGCCGCTATTTATAATTTAATAGTACACCAAATGGATGTTAAAATTGCCTTTTTAAATGGTGACTTAGAAGAAGAAATCTATATCGAACAACCAGAAGGATTTGTGATCCATGGACAAGAAAACAAGGTCTGTAAGTTAGATAAGTCTCTGTATGGACTAAAACAAGCTCCTAAGCAATGGCATGAAAAGTTTGATAACTTAATGATATCGAATGGATACAAAGTGAATGAAAGTGACAAATGCGTTTATTATAAATCTGAGAATCGCATATGCACTATCATATGTCTATATGTAGACGATCTGCTCATATTTGGATCAAACATTCATGCCGTTAATGCTATGAAATCATTATTCTGCAACAATTTTGATATGAAAGATCTCGGAGAAGCGACTGTGATTCTTGGTATCAAGATCACAAGATCCGAACAAGGAATTTCTTTGGATCAATCTCACTATGTCGAGAAGATCTTAAAGAAATATAAATACTTTGATTGTAAGCTAGCATGCACTCCATATGATCCAAGTGGTAAACTGTTTAAGAACACTGGAGAAAGTGTCAGACAATCCGAATATGCGAGCATCATTGGCAGTCTTAGATATGTCACTGATTGTACTAGACCTGACATTGCATATGTCGTTGGATTATTATGCAGGTTTACGAGTAGGCCGAGCAATGAGCGCTGGAAAGCTATTGAGCGAGTCATGAGGTACCTTAAAAGGACCTTGGATCTCGGCCTACATTACAAGAAATTTCCTACTGTACTAGAAGGGTACAGTGATGCAGATTGGAACACCCTATCGGATGATTCTAAAGCTACTAGTGGCTATATGTTTAGTATAGCTGGGGGAGCTGTATCTTGGAAATCAAAGAAACAGACCATCCTGGCTCAGTCTACCATGGAGTCTTAGATGATAGCACTAGCCACAGCTAGTGAAGAAGCAAGTTGGTTAAGATGCTTGCTATCTGAGATTCCCTTATGGGAAAAACCTATGCCAGCTGTGTTGATCCATTGCGATAGTACCGCGGCTATTGCAAAATTCGAGAACCGTTATTATAATGGCAAAAGATGTTGTTATACCCCAAAATTTGCCCGCATCTTTTTCAAAAAGAACGCAACAGACTTCTGTCTAAAAATTGGGAGTTTCATATAATCTTGGATTTTATTTCACAAATATCCTGATTTTATGAATACTCGGTTTTTAGAATATTTCTTATACGGTATTTTGGTTCGCTGTTGAATTTATTCTTACACAAACGCCAAGTACTGTTTGTCACTTCACACACGCTGTTTATTTGAGATTTATTTGTAGATAAATAGTACTGACGCAATTGGTACAGAATTAAATTTTTGCAGGCGCAGAGTCCGAGGATTCAGACTGTACTGGTAACAATTAAATTATTATTAGTTTTTGTTTCCCACTAATCTTTGTACTATATTATTATTTTCAAAATCTCTTCCTTTATTTTCAAATCTCTTCCTTTCTTTTCAAATCTCTTTCTTTCAAATCAAATCCTAACTTTATTCTATACATCTCTCTTTTCAAACCCTACCATACACTTTCTTTTAAATCCTACTACCACTCAAATTTTCCTTTTTTGTACGGTATCACTTCATTCCCCAACGTCTCTATCCATCTTTTCACTCTATAAATACCTCTCATTTTTTCCATAAATTCTCACATCAAATTTCACTCATTTCTCAAACTTCTACCTCATAATTATTTTCTCTTCTTCCCCGGCAAAAATGGCAAAGTGGATGGATACGTTTTTTCTTATGGTCATCACGGTTTGGGTGGTGATCATGTCCTTTTCCTGTCTGCACTAGATGTTGTTATTTATAGCATGGGTTTTTAATCGTCATTTTTAAAGTTTGTCGTATCTTTCGCTTTCAAATAATGTACCGTTTATTTTATTTGTCGTACTGTCCATTATATTATGTAATATTTGTACTGTCAGTATTAAATGTCGTACTATCTGTCGTACTGTAGTTTAATTATCAAGATAATACTATGTGTGTTTATTGCTAGTTAAATATTTATTTTTCTGTGCATTAAATATTTTTCAAGATTATTATTGGTAATTTCATTCGCGTACGGTATATTTTAATTATTTATTGTGTTTGTGTTTTTTCAAACAACTCAGGTAAATAAATTTTTCACCATTAACACAACAAAAAAAACAAAAGAGGAAAAATTAACTTTAACTGTTGAATTTTCACTTTAACTGTTACGTTAATGCCCGGACAGCCAGTTAACAATCAAACCCGCTGACAACACAATTCTCCGTGTTTTGTACCATCAATCAAATCAATCTTTTGCATTTCAAAATTCCAAGATTTTTGTTCTAGAAGTCTTCTGATAATCACATGATCAGCAGAGACTCAGCACTGCACAAAAATCAGGTACGCTTAACTGTCTCCTACACAAACAGTCCCTAACTAGGGTTTTTGTTTTTTCAGGAGAACAAGTTTTTTGAGACCTCAAATGGATTTCATGGATCTCCATATGTCTCAAAGTACCACCAGACAAATTTTCAAACTTCAACTCGCTCGGACGCACAGTCAGCAGCTCAAACAGTCAACAGAAGACCAGTTTGACCGAAAAGTCAACAGACATTCAAAAATGAAATTTTTTGTCAACATCCATATTTTGTCTAAAGGTTCATCATTCGATCAATGGTTGATCATAATTCATCAAGAAAAGTCCAGAAATCAACAAAACCCTAAGTTTCAAAATTAGGGTTTTCTCCTAAAAAGTCAACTGAACTTTGACCGTCCATAACTCTCTCCTCGTTCATTCAAAAAATTCCAACCAAAGCTTGTTTTGAAGGAAATTCAATTATCCTTCAAATGCAATTGATCCCATGGTCATTGGATTTACCATTTGAAAAATATGTGCTCAGACATTACAGGTCATTTTCAAAGTCATCAAAAAGTGGTTTTTTGTCAAAGGCCATAACATCAAGATAACTTCTCCAAATGCAAAAGAGTTTCCAAAGTAGCTTGTAGAGGACATCTTGAGGTTTCTAAAAAGTACAAGAACTCCTTCATATGATCAAAATTGAGGGAGATATGTCTTGTTGAAGCTGGCTATTTTTTGGGAAAATGCATGAAACTAGCATTGATCAAAATGATTTTTTTTCCAAAAGAGGCCAAGCATTCATGATCCAAACATGTTTCTAATGATATTAAAGGGCTCCCATGACCAACATTAGGCCCATGACATTTTGGTTTCTTTTTAATTTAATTTTATTACATTTAAAATTAAATTAAGAAAGAAATGGTTCAAGACAATTATCCAAGGCCTAGAGATGGTACAAAGAGATGGTACAAGGTGGCTTAACTTCTGCAACAAAGAGATGGTACAACAGGCCTAGAGCAAGAGGTTGAAGAAAAATGAAGCCATGGTCAAGAATTCAAAGCTTTATATATTAAAAAATTCAAAAGTTCAAAAGCCATCAATAATTGTTAGCTTAAGATTTAAGCACTCTTGTTGCTCATATAATGCTTAGCATACTTCAGTAGGAATAGAGACACAAGTTCAGAACAAACTCTTGCTTGTATCACTCTTAAATCAACTTGAAATTTTCAAAGAAATTTGAATTTCGAATTTTTAGTTTAAGTCATTTTCAATCCAAACTAAACACTCAAACACGATCCTCAAGCTTCACTGAATCTATCCAAATCAGTTTCAAGCTTTGATACTCACAGAATCAAGCCTGAAATCATTGATGCTGCCTTACATTTACGAAAGTCAGAAATCGAGTCCAATTGGGAAACAAAGAGTGGAGTCAAGGGTTTGCTTTCTAAGTTCTTAATGGGAAAGGCTCGATCACTATTAAAAGGCAGAAGTTACCAAGCTTTTGAAGAAGTTGTGGCTCTTTTAATTTATGGGTTGGTTTTATTCCCTAATCCCGACCAGTTCATAAGTGTGCATGTTATCAACATCTTCTTAACCCGCAATCCGGTACCTACTTTGCTGGGAGACATTTTACATTCTCTACACACTCGTACCATGAAGAAACGAGGAACTCTTATGTGTTGTATACCACTACTGGCTAGATGGTTTACATTACACCTTCCCCGATCAGTGTTGAGAAACGAGCAAAGGATGCAATGGTCTCGCATGATTATGTCTTTGCCTCATTCAGATATCCGGTGGAACAACTTCTTTCAAAAAGACATCACTCTCATTGACCATTGTGGGGAGTACCCTAATGTACCACTCCTTGGCATTAAGAGAGGCATCACTTACAACCCCTCTTTAGCTTTGCACCAATTTGGATATGCACGAAGAAATGGTCCTCATGACATGATTATTCATGGCATTGTGTTCGACTACGAAGATGATTCCCAAAGATACCGACGAAGGTTTATACATGCTTGGGGCAGTGTCTACAAAGTAGAAAGCAAGACTTTAGGAAAATGGAATTCTATTCCTATGGAGCCTTACCTCAGATGGGTGCGTGCCCACGCTCAGAAGTTCGTCATGCCATATCCCGCTATCCTACCTGTGACTGTTGAGCCAGAAGTCGAAGGGGACGAACCTCGAGTTATTCTACATCTGGACATGCCAACTGACCTAGAAGAGCTGCAGAAATCTTGGGTTCAACTAAAAGGAGAAAGGGACACCTTCAAAGCACACTGTCAAGACTATGAAAGGAAAGTGTTGGAGCTCACCAGACAACTCCAGGAAGAACAGCAGATCAACACGTTCTTGGATGCAAAGAGAAAGCGTCCATGGGAGGCTTGAAGAAACCTTTATTTTCTTTATTCTATCTTGTAAGCCCGAAAGAGGCGAAGAAAAGAAAAAGAAAGGAAAAAAAGAAACAAAAGAAAAAAAAATAAATTGTTTGACTAATAAATGTTTGTTTCTCTTTTTCAAACAAATTTAAATTCTAAGATCCTTCAAAACATTGCATATCCATTTCATTCATAAACATTGCATAACAGGTTCACATAACAGGTTTCTCATCTCTTCGCTGTTTATTTCAGTTAGAAGGGATGGATTCCGAAACAAGCATCAAGAATCTCGAAGCACAGAACGCCCATGTTCAGATAGCAATTTTGGAGCTAGCAAAGGGGCAACAAGAACTGAAAGCCTTGATGACCAAGAAGAAAAAGAAGCCCAAGGGATGTGTAGGTTTAAGCCACCTCGTGAGGAAAGTCAGAGTCCCAGCCAGGATGCCCAGAAAAGCGCCAATCCCTGAAGTAGTCGGTGAAGGTGATCAAGAAGACAACCACAACAACCAGGGTTCTGCCAAACTCTCTCTCTCTCTCTCTCTCTCTCTCTCTCTCTCCTGATGAAGAAGATTATCACTCCAAAGACGAACAGGGTTATAGCAAATACCAGCAGTTGGAAGAACGCATGAAAGCTGTGGAGATACAGAAAATACCTGGTTTAGACTTAAATGATCTTGGACTCGTCTCAGATATTGTTATCCCTCCAAAGTTCAAAGTTCCTGTCTTTGCAAAGTATGATGGAGTCTCTTGCCCAAAGCTGCATCTAAGGTCCTATGTAAGGAAGATACTACCTCATACGGCAAATAACAAATTGTGGATTCATTTCTTCCAGGAAAGTCTATCGGATACACAACTCGAGTGGTACTACCAACTGGAAAGTGCAAAAGTTCACACCTGGGAAGATCTGGCTGCTGCTTTCTACAAACAGTATCAATACAACGCTGACCTTGCACCAACCCGTATTCAACTACGGGGCATGACTATGGTACCAAAAGAAAGTTTCAAAGAGTATGCACAAAAGTGGAGAGATCTAGCTGGAAGGGTTCAACCACCCTTATCTGATCGCGAGCTGGTCGACATGTTCATGGGCACTTTAACTGGCCCTTTCTACAGTCATTTGCTGGGAAGCTCGTCGTCAGGTTTCACTGACCTGATATTAACTGGAGAGCGTGTCGAAAGCAACATTCATAGTGGAAAAATTCAAGTTGACTCCTCCTCTGGTACTACAAAGAGGCCCATCAGTGGGAGAAATGAATTCAATACAATGCACAGTCAGAAAGGTCGCAAAAGTGAGCATCACCAATCTGTAGGGGCTGTTCTGATCTCTGCATCTGCACCTCAAAAAGATCAACCTCCGAAGTATACGCGTCGACCAGATGCACCAAGAAGAAACTTCACCAGAATCAATATGCAAATCTCTCAAGCATTGCAACACTTGTTAAAAGCAAATATGATTACATTGAGAGACCCTCCGAAGAATGTCATCACTTCCTCTCCTAGTTATCGCCCCGACGCAACATGTGCATACCATTCTAACTGTCCAGGACATGACGCAGATCACTGTTGGGCCTTGAAAAATAAAATCCAAGACATGATAGATGCTGGGGAAATTGAATTCGATCCTCCAGAGACTCCAAATGTCATCACTGCGCCTATGCCAAAGCACGACAAGACCGTTAATGCTATCATAGACACTGTTTATATCTATGATGTGAGAGAATTGTCAACTTCACTCCTTGAAGTCAAAAGAAAGCTAATACGAGCCAGTTTATTCCCAGGTTGTGACCCTGATTGTTTTTATTGTGCACACCTACCCAATGGTTGTGAGAATCTGAAAAGAGGAATTCAAAAGTGGATGGATCGTCGTATCATTATGTTTGAGAAGCTCCTTTCTATAGACAATTTATGCGAAGTTTTTTCAAATGGGATGAAGATAGAGGATGTCTCAGTGGTTTCTAACATACCATTGAAAATCCCTACCAAAGCTCCTTTCAAAATTTATGCTGCACCCAGAGTGGCATCTGTAATCATCACCAGTCTGGCTCCATTTCCATACTCCTCAGACAAAGCTGTCCCGTGGAGTTATGACGCTAATGTTTATGTCCATAGGGTTAAGCAAGACACCTTGATTGAAGAGGCCATGAATTTTACTACTCTAACTGTTGATAATATTGTGGGTACTAGTAAGATTACGAGAAGTGGAAGGATCTTTTCACCAGAAATTTCTCCAAATATTGCTACTAATCCAGTCCATGTCCTAGTTCCTAATCAAGATATCAACGCTCGAGGCAAAGAGCCACTAGTTGAACCAGTTCAAGTACCGGTGGAAGTCATTGTTGAAGATCCGTCGAGGCAAGAAATGGAGGAAATACTGAAAATCATCTGCAAAAGTGATTACAATATTGCCGAACAACTGGGGCACACTGCTTCAAAGATTTCCATGTTGTCTCTGCTGAAATATTCAGAAGCTCAAGCCAAGGCCCTGATGAAGTTCCTGAAAGCTGCAAATGTACCACAGGAGATTTCAGTCGACCAATTTGAAAATTGTGTTGCCAATCTAACAGTAGATAACGGTCTCGGTTTCTCTGATGCTGATTTAACCCCTGCTGGGAAAAATCACAATAAAGCCCTGCACATGTCTATTGAATGTAACCGCACCACTTTGTCTCATGTGCTGGTAGATAATGGTTCCTCGTTAAATGTGTTACCAAAAGCAGTACTGGAAAAACTTGACATCGAAGGAGTTGTGTTACAACCACGCGATGTTGTGGTAAGAGCCTTTGACGGGTCAACAAGAACAGTGTACGGAGAAGTTAAGCTCCCAATCAGAGTGGGCTCTCAGATCTTTGATTCTACCTTTTACATAATGGAAATTCATCCAGCATACTCCTGTTTACTAGGATGCCCTTGGATACATGGGGCAAGCGCTGTAACTTCTACCCTGCATCAGAAGTTAAAATATCCTATAAAAGGTAAGGTCGTCACGGTTCATGGTGAATCAGAATATGTGGTTAGCCACCTGAGTAACTCCAAGTATGTTGAGATGGATGGTGAATTCATCGAAACTCCTTGCCAATCTTTTGAGGTGGTTCCTCCAGCTATCTCTACTGCCAAACATATTTCTGCTACTCCATCTAAGGGAATAACTCCAGCTATGGCTTCTCTCAAAGATGCTAAAGCTGTGATCGAAGAGGGTGGTTGCACAGTATGGGGACAGCTCCTTGATGTACCTTACAAGTTCGATAAGCTAGGTCTGGGCTATGCTAATGGAACTCAAAAGAACGATCAAAGTCCTCATTCTGGAGGATTAATGTCACATTTCATCAGCCAAGGAGTAAATGCTATTGAAGATGAAGTTCCACCTGTTTCCAAGGAAGTTTGGGATACTTTGGGAGAACCAAGCGGCAGGTATGATTTTCTAGTGAAGTACACTGCTCCTCAAAGTTCTTTTATTGCCATTGAAGACATTGTCCCAACTGGATGGGATGATCAGTTCGAAGATTGCAAAAGTTTCATAAGTTCCATTACTGAGCAATACCAAAGTCCACCTAGTCCAAACGAAGTCTGGGATACGCTGGGAGAACCAAGTGGTAAGTATGACTTTATGGTGAAGTATTCTGCTCCCCTGAGCTCGCAAATCGCTATTGAAGACATCACCCCAACTGGATGGGATGAACATTTCAAAGACAATATGACACTCACAAGCCCTGTCGCTCCTGAAGAATTCTGGGAGACACCAAATGACGAGAATGATTTTCTGGCGGAGTACACTGCTCCCCAAAATGCACAAGTCTCTATCAAAGATATCATCCCGACTGGATGGGACGATCTTATCGGGTATCTCTCTCAGCTAACAGAGGTATCTCAGCCTGGGCTCTCGTATCCAGCAGAGTATCTTGCTCATCCTGAAGGATCAACAGCTCATCTCGCCACCAAAGAAGTCAATGTTGTGGAAGACGAAGAAGACAACTGCAACTGGAGCAGCTGGATATTCCCTACTCACAACAATGGATTGAACAACTGGGAAGCCGAGGATGTTATCTCCTTTGATTAGGAGTAAATGCAATTTCCTATTTTCGTTGTTTATATGTTTAAAGATAAAAATGGTTCCTGTACTATCGAACCATGAACTTAAAAGTCAGGTGCCTTGCCCGAAGCACACTGGTCCTTTTTATAAGGGTTTGTCATAGCATGATCATATGTTCATTCAATAAAATCATGGGACATTTGCATATTCAAATTTTGTGATCCTTTTTGTTTCTTTCTTCATTTTCAAATAGCTATGTATTCTTAAACACACCCACATAATAAATGCAGATTCACATTCACTCTGGATCCTGTTGATAATGATTCTGCTATTGCCAATCATGACTTTGAAAATCCGATCTACCAAACTGAGGACGAAAGTGTGGAAGATTGTGAAGTACCTAGGGAACTTGCAAGGCTGTTAGAACAAGAAGAAAAGACTATGCAGCCGCATGAAGAGCCAATTGAAGTTATCAACTTGGGCAGTGACGAAGAGAAGAAAGAAGTCAAGATAGGGGCTGAGTTAGAAAACAGTGTCAAGCAAAACTGATTCAAATGTTACAAGACTATGTTGAGATATTCGCTTAGTCCTATGAAGATATGCCTGGTCTCGACACAAATATTGTGGTCCATCTCCTGCCAATCAAAGAAGGTAGCACTCCAATTAAGCAGAAGCTGCGAAGAAGTAGGCCCGACATGTCCAAGAAGATTAAAGACGAGGTAGAAAAGAAATTCAACGCCGGTTTTCTAAAAGTTGTAAGTTATCCTCCATGGATAGCTAACATCGTGCCTGTGCCTAAAAAAGACGGGAAAGTCAGAATGTGTGTAGACTACAGAGATCTGAATCGGGCAAGCCCCAAGGATGATTTCCCTTTACCTCACATTGATGTACTGGTTGACAATACTGCACAATGCAAGGTATTTTCCTTTATGGACGGATTCTCAGGTTACAACCAAATCAAGATGGCGCCAGAAGACATGGAAAAGACAACCTTCACAACACCCTAGGGAACCTTTTGTTACAAAGTGATGCCCTTTGGTTTAAAGAATGCAGGAGCAACGTATCAGCGTGCAATGGTAGCTCTGTTCCATGATATGATTCATCAGGAAATAGAGGTTTATGTGGATGATATGATTGCAAAGTCCAACATCGAAGAAGAACATTTGGGCCATCTGCACAAGCTGTTTGACAGACTCAGGAAGTACAAGTTGCGACTGAATCCGAACAAGTGTACCTTTGGAGTAAGATCCGGTAAACTCTTAGGTTTCATCGTCAGCAGCAAAGGTATTGAAGTTGATCCTGCCAAAGTCAAAGCCATTCAAGAAATGCCCATACCCCGTACCGAGAAACAAGTCAGAGGATTCTTGGGACGTTTGGATTACATCGCCAGATTTATTGCCCATATGACTACTACTTGTGTGCCGATCTTCAAATTGTTGAAGAAAGATCAAGTGGAAAGATGGAACGACAAATGCCAATTAGCCTTTGATAAGATCAAAGAATATCTTCAAAAACCACCAATCTTGTTACCACCAGTGGAAGGAAGACCTCTGATAATGTACCTAACAGTATTAGAAGATTCAATGGGGTGTGTACTGGGGAAACATGACGAGTCTGGCCGAAAAGAGCATGTGATCTACTATCTTAGCAAAAAGTTTACCGATTTTGAAACACGATACTCACTGCTCGAGAAAACTTGCTGTGCCTTGGCATGGGCGGCTCGCCGACTAAGATAATATATGCTAAATCATACCACTTTCCTGATCTCCAAAATGGATCCTATCAAATATGTGTTCGAAGAACCTGCTCTCTCTGGAAGAATTGCAAGATGGCAAATGATCTTATAAGAGTATGACATCCAGTACACTTCACAAAAAGCGATCAAAGGAAGTGTGGTAGCTGATCATCTGGCTCATCAAGCATTGGATGATTATCAAGCGTTGAACTTTGACTTCCCAGATGAAGATATTATGCTAGTCACTGACTACGAACAACCAGGACCGGAGGAAGGACCCGAGCCGGGATCCCGATTGACTATGGTTTTTGATGGAGCCTCTAATGCGTTTGGCAATGGCATCGGAGCTGTGATCATTTCTCCTACAGGAGGACATACACCATTCACTGCCAGATTATGTTTCAACTGCACTAACAACATAGCCGAGTATGAAGCATGTATTCTGGGTCTCAAAGCTGCAATCGATATGAGAAGCAAGTTCCTGGAGGTCTATGGAGACTCGGCCCTTGTAATTTATCAAGTTAAAGGGGAATGGGACACGAAGCACCCGAATCTAATTCCTTACAAAGAATATGTGCTGAGTTTGATTTCTTACTCTGAAGATATCACTTTTGAACATATCCCGCGAGAAGAAAATCAATTGGCTGATGCTTTAGCTACCATGTCATCTATGTTCAAAGTCAGGTGGGACAATGAGGTGCCTATGATCACCATTTACCGACATGATGAACCAGCCTATTGCAATGAGATTGATACCGAAGGAGTGGAAGAAAAACCATGGTTCCATGAAGTAAAAAGATATCTCGAAGCCCAGGAATATCCTGAAGGGGCATCCATTAACGATAGAAAGTTTCTAAGAAGATTTGCCGCCAAATTCTTTCTAAGTAATGGAATCCTGTACAAACGCAACCATGACTCGACTTTGCTTCGTTGTGTGAACAAGAAGGAAGCGGAACAGATTATGAAAGACATACACGATGGTGCCTTTGGTACTCATTCAAGTGGACATACAATGGCTAAAAAGATTCTGAGAGCAGGTTACTACTGGTCTACCATGGAGACAGACTGCCATCATCACTCCAGAACTTGTCATAAATGCCAGATATATGCCGACAAAGTACATGTACCTCCAGTCCCATTAAACGTTCTGACGGCTCCTTGGCCTTTTGCAATGTGGGGAATCGATATGATTGGAGAAATCAAGCCTACTGCTTCCAACGGACATCGTTTTATCCTGGTCGCTATTGATTACTTCACCAAATGGGTAGAGGCAGCCTCGTTTGCTTCTGTCACCAAGAATGTGGTGGCCCGGTTTATCAAGCACAATCTCATTTGTCGGTATGGCATCCCTGAAAGGATCATCACAGACAATGGCACAAATTTAAACAACAGGATGATTACTGAACTCTGCACGCAGTTCAAGATTAAACATCACAATTCATCCCCATATCGGCCAAAGATGAATGGTGCCGTTGAAGTTGCCAACAAAAACATCAAAAAGATCATACAAAAGATGACAGTAACCTACAAAGACTGGCATGAGATGTTACCTTTTGCTCTTCATGGTTATCGCACATCAGCACGTACTTCAACAGGGGCAACTCCATTCTCCTTAGTCTATGGTATGGAGGCAGTTCTTCCAATTGAAATTCAGATTCCTTCCCTAAGGATTATGAAAGAAGCCGATCTAGATGAAGACGATTGGATTCAGACTCGGTTGGACCAGATAAAGTTGATTGACGAGAAGAGGCTTGCGGCTATTTGTCATGGTCAGTTGTACCGGAAACGTATGATCAAAGCCTTCAACAAGAAAGTCAAAAGTCAGGCATATCAAACCGGTGATTTGGTTGTCAAACGTATCATCTTACCACAGGGCGACCCCAGGGGCAAGTGGACTCCCACTTATGAGGGACCGTTTGTAATCAAAAAGGTATTCTCCGGCGGAGCCATGTTGCTTACCACTATGGATGGCGAGGATTTCCCACATCCTGTAAATGCGGACATAGTCAAAAAGTACTTCGCTTAAAGAAAAGCTCGCTAACACTACAACGAGGAAGGGCTTTTAAAGCGCTTTTTATAGCCTTTAAAAGCGCTTAAAAGCGCTGTGAAAGGTGGCGCTGGCGTAGCTAACAAAAGCGCTTCTGAAAGCGCTCTGGTAGGCCCCCCCTATAAGAGCGCTTTTCTGGAAAAAGCGCTCTTGTAGGCCCCCCCTTTAAGAGCGCTTTTCTGGAAAAAGCGCTCTGGTAGGCCCCCCTTTAAGTGCGCTTTTTTCAAAAAAGCGCTGTGATAGGCCCCCCTGTGAGAGTAAAAAATAAAAAAAAACGCAACATACTAAAGCGCTTTTGGAAAAGCGCTCTTATAGGGTGGGCTTTAAGAGCGCTTTTTCCAGAAAAGCGCTCTTATAGCCCCCCCTATAAGAGCGCTTTTACAAAAGCGCTTTAGTATGTTGCTTTTTTTTTTTTTTTTTTTGCTTTTTTATTAATCTTTGGCAGCGCTTTTACAAAGAAGCGCTTTAGTAGGTGGGCCTTTAAGAGCGCTTTTCAAAAGCGCTTTCGTTGCTAAATGAGGTATTTTAATGTGCAGCCTGTAATTTAATCCTCCCAGTCGACCTGTAATATTTTCGACCTGTAATATGTTTTCAACCTGTAATATTTTCGACCTGTAATTTATTTTCGACGATATTATTTCAGCCATCAGTAAGACAATATATATATACTAATATAATACCATTATAATATCCAAAATTATATATATACATCATTACAACATCAGGGTACATCCAGAAGGAGTGGTCATTTTCAAAGTCAACAAAAAGTGGTTTTTGTCAAAGGCCATAACATCAAGATAACTTCTCCAAATGAAAATAAGTTTCCAAAGTAGCTTGTAGAGGACATCTTGAGGTTTCTAAAAAGTACAAGAACTCCTTCATATGATCAAAATTGAGGGAGATATGCCTTGTTGAAGCTGGCTATTTTTTGGGAAAATGCATGAAACTAGAATTGATCAAAATGATTCTTTTTCCAAAAGAGGCCAAGCATTCATGATCCAAACATGTTTCTAATAATATTAAAGGGCTCCCATGACCAACATTAGGCCCATGACATTTTTGTTTCTTTTTAATATAATTTTATTACATTTAAAATTAAATTAAGAAAGAAATGGTTCAAGACAATTATCCAAGGCCTTTTGCCCTTAGCATGAGTCACCAAGGTGGCTTAACTTCTGCAACAAAGAGATGGTACAACAGGCCTAGAGCAAGAGGTTGAAGAAAAATGAAGCCATGGTCAACAATTCAAAGCTTTATATATTAAAAAATTCAAAAGTTCAAAAGCCATCGATAATTGTTAGCTTAAGATTTAAGCACTCTTGTTGCTTATATAATGCTTAGCATACTTCAGTAGGAATAGAGACACAAGTTCAGAACAAACTCTTGCTTGTATCACTCTTAAATCAACTTGAAATTTTCAAAGAAATTTGAATTTCGAATTTTTAGTTTAAGTCATTTTCAATCCAAACTAAACACTCAAACACGATCCTCAAGCTTCACTGAATCTATCCAAATCAGTTTCAAGCTTTGATACTCACGGAATCGAGCACTATAGCTCACGGTTTGCTCAAACTAAAACCTACCAAAATATAATCATACATGCATGTTTAACAAGATGTAAACATATATTTGAGTTTAGTTTGATGTTCTGATCATTTCTGGAAGTTTAATTGAGGTTTGGATGCTTGTACACGAAATTGCCATTCTAGGGTTCTTGAGCTCCGTTTTAGGATTATTCGATTTAGGAAAAATTAGAAGAAACTAAGGGCATGTTTGAACTCAGGGGATGATTGTGAGTCGAACCATGGTCTCCTAATTAGTTTATATTGCTTGTGTAAAGTTTTGGTTGTTTGCAGGTCTTGTAGCTACGGACAAAACCGTCACTAAAGGCTTTACCTACAGTTGCAGAGCATTAGCCACGAAAGAGAGGAAGAAGATGATTAGGTGTCCTCATCTCATTGGCTAGTTTGCGCGCGTGTGGATTTTAAAATTCAGACAGACTCTATGCTTGCCATCCACGCATTTGCCATGTGCCCTCAACATCTGAACCATCAGATCAACTTACCAGCTCATCTAACGCTCATAAACAGGCAACCACACCATAATCCCTCAGAATAGCACCACACTAGATTATATTTAATTTATTTTCTATTTCATTTTATTTTCTTTGCAAAATTATTTTAAAATAGTTTTAAAAATCAAAAAAATATAATAAAAATATTTTTAGGTTGATAAAATAATATATTATTTTTTGATACAAAATTATTTTATTTTTCTTCATAATTGAAATATTTTGTTTAATTAATTAGATAATATTGTTATATTTATCTTTTAATTATTTCTAACCTATCAAAAAATCAGAAAAAAATGTTTTCTTTGTATTAAATCAAGTTTATGTATTATAAACTAATTTTTTACATATTTAGAATATTTTTCTCTTTAAGTCTAAATTATTTGTATAGTTATTTGCATAATTATTGATTAATTAGCTTAATAATTTCCAAAACAATTTCAAAAATCCCAAAAAAAAATAATTTTATTTTAAAATTAATTAACAAGCAACTTGGACATATTTTAGACTTAATTTTTTTTTAGGTTTAAATTTTATTTCTAATTCTTAGCTTTTTAATTAAATTAATTATGCATTAATTTTAATTAAAATCCACCATCCAAAAATCCAAAAAATACTTCCTTTTATCTTATTGCAATTTAAATTCATAGATAAGTGTATAGGTTGTCAAATTCATGTAAATAGCGTAGTTTACATTTCTCACACAATCGATGTAATAGCGTAGATTTATTTTTCGCATTTTACATTCCCGCATTTTAATTTCTGTACATATAAAACTGCGTGTATGTTAAAGATAATAACTGAAGCGCTAGATCACTAATTTCAAAAGATAAAAATATCTGAAAATAAAATACAATCACACTTGCACCTCTTAGGGTAATCCCTCTGTTACTCTTTTCAAAACCATTCTACTGTTTCAAATACAATTCAAACAATTTCTTTCTGTATCCAGTCAAAGAAAATTTTCTAAAAGAAAATAGGAAAGGACCTTATAAATTTAGGGTAGATCTCCTAATTGCTTGCTCAAAATCAAACAAAACAACAAATGTTTCACATATCACTGTTTTTTCCAAAACAAAACTTTCAAAAAAAGTCAACATTTTCTATATATCCAAACAAGGATCATTACGGAGTTAAAGATCTTTTTTCAAAACATCTTTCGAAAGATAAAACACTTTGTATATATCCGCACAAGGATCATTACAAAAATTAATTTACAAAGGTATTTAAAACCACATACAAACATTTCAAAGCAAGACAAATGATTCAAACAAGTGAGCTAAGCAATTAAGAGCCCATGGATAACCATGGATACAAAGGGGTGCTAATACCTTCCCTTTGTATAACCTACCCCCGAACCCAAAATCTCCTAAAGGTCTTTTTCTGTTTCTTTTATAAACCTTTCCTTAATTGGATAAAATAAAAGTCGGTGGCGATTATCCTTAATTTGGATAAAATAAAAGTCGGTGGCGATTATCCTAATAAAAGAAGAGTCAGTTCGTATCCCACGAAAAAAACCGAGGACGACAGACGTCAAATTAGAAGAAAGCACAGCACTGTTAGAGACTGTATCTCTAAAGGAGCTGTAAGAGTGGATTATGTACGCACTGATGAAAACATAGCAGATCCTTTGACGAAAGGATTAGTTAGAGAGAAAGTCCACAATACATCCAAGAAGATGGGACTAATGCCTATACATAACTGAGTTGCTCATGATGGTAACCCGACCAAAATGACTGGAGATCCCAAGAAATAGGTTCAATGGGTAATAACAAGTTGTGAGCAATATGTAGAGATCATGCTAGAGTAAATATGAGAAGCATGAATCCTGAAGTAATAAGAGGATGAGATAATAAAAACTCTTAATGAGATCTATACTCTTTATGAGGGAGTACCTAGGCTACAGGAGTACTCTTGGTAGACTCACCTATGTGATTGTGGAACTGAGGCCGGTTCCTATGGAATTTCGAGGCAGAATTCCTAGAGCCTTCACTAAACCGGGATACACGTGCAGGGCCATTAAAAGCACGGGCTATTAAGAATACACCTTAAGAAAAGGTTGTGTGCGGGTCTGATGTCTGAGATAGAGTTCAATACAATAGTGTCACTCTTGTTGAATCGGAATCTTACTTGCTACGCAAAGGTTCAACTCGTAGACACCTTTGCTTATGCACAATCTTAGAAACGTTTAACGTACTTCTAAAATCACGTTTTAAATTCAAGTGGGGGATTGTTGGAATACTTGGAATGATGATAACTTGGAGGAAGAGTTGGAAAGATTTATTGACATTAAATGAGCAATAAATGAACACAAGTAAGAGCTATTATGGAGATGAATTTGAAAAGGTTCATTTTAAGTCCCACATTGGAGGGAACACAAATATTAGTAGTGTATATATATTCCAACTTGAACAATTGTTGTTGGGCCTAAGGGCACCTACAATTTTATAAAGGAGTGAGGACACACCAATGTGTAAAGAAGAGACACACGCGCGCGCGCGCCGCCGCTGCTGTCCGTCCGGCCGGCTCGGCTCGGTTCGATTCGGTTCGGTCCGGTCTACATGAATTAATTTTTTGGAACCCGAATTAATAGAAATTAATTATCATTGAATAATTAATTAATTCGGTAAAAATGAAATACTATTAAATAAGAAATTAATTAATATTTAATATTAATTAATGCGAATTGGTGACGTGTCCTTAGACCAAGTCTTAACCTAGATTTTGACTAGGTTACTTGTCCTCCAAGCTTGTTGACCAAGTAAATAACGGCTATATTGACTGGGCCGGTTCAACTCTCCGCTATATTTTCGCCCACGTTTTAGTCCACTCGGTTGGATCCTTTTGGCTATAAATACATTCTTTCCGTTCATTTGTAAATCACTTAAGAATTCACAACCGAATTCTTTCTCCTTTCTCTACTCTGCTTCATCTATATTTTTCTTTTCTGATTTACGACTGGAATTTATTCCAGATACTACGAATGGTTTTAAACCATCTGAAGGTGTAATTCGAACGACACATCATAGTGCAAGTGATTGCCGAATTCTCTGAACGGGCTGTTTTATCCTAGAGACGTCATCGTATTTCGAACTGCTTTGCATTATTACTGGAAGTACGGTGAAACGTCTTAAAGAAAGCGACCTAGAACGCGACTCGTCCCGATAATTTTCTTTCTGCCAATATTTTCTAATTCGAAAAACAACAATTTTAAGACGTTTTTTGTAACTGCCATGGCTACTGAGGAAATTATCGGTACTAATGCGTCCGCTTCTATGAATGACAAACCAGTCAAGTTTGAGGGATCTAATTTCAAACGTTGGCAATCAAAGATGAAGTTTTTCTTAACTCTGAAAAAGGTTGCCCACGTTCTGACTGAGGATATCCCTATTGTTCCTTCTGGATCAATCGAAATAACTAATGGTAAGTCAACTGCTGAATCAGACGGAACCTCCAAGGACGGAGTTTCCAAAACATCTGATGGAGATTCTGCTGCAAAAGCCGCAGCAGATAACTTACAGCTACGAAAAGAAATTTCCCTATGGCAAGAAAATGATTACCTATGCAAACATCATATTCTGAGCAGTCTTGATGATGACCTCTATGCCTACTACAGTAATCACAACACTGCTAAACAGGTTTGGGAAGCTCTCCAAAAGAAGTATGACACTGAAGAAGCTGGTGCGAAGAAATATGCTGTCAGCCGCTACTTGAACTATAAGATGGTGGATGAAAAGTCTGTGGAAGCTCAAAGCCATGAGCTTCAGAAAATTGCTCATGAAATCATTACTGAAGGTATGCCCCTCAATGAACAATTTCAAATTGCTGTCCCCCGATTGGAAAGATATCAAAAATGTCCTTCGACACAAAACAAAAGAATTTTCAATCGAGAGTCTGATTACTCGCCTCCGAATTGAAAAGGAAGCTCGGAGACAAGATCAGAAAGATGAAGTCTTAGTTGTTTCAAACAACAAAAAGAGATTCGGTGCGGTTCTGAAGCTTACTTGCAAACCATTAAAGAATCAGAACCGCAATGATGTGAACCGAATTAAGAATGGGAATCCCTCTAGGGCCCCATCTGCTCCATTTGCTAGGCAGCAACCACCACCTCAGAGAAATGATGCTCCGGTTTTCACTTGCTATGATTATAGAAAGCCGGGTCATATGGCAAAGAAATGTAAGAGCAGGCCTAAACCTGTCGCTGGATCAAATGCTCAAATTAACATGACTGATGAGCCATTTGTTGCTATGATCACTAAAGTCAACATGGTTGGTGGAAGTGATGGTTGGTGGATAGACACTGGCGCCTCTTGTCATGTCTGCTATGATCGTGTTATGTTCAAGACATACACTATTGCTGAAGATAAGAAAGTGCTGTTGGGAGATGCTCACACCATTAATGTTGCTGGAATTGGAGATGTTGAGTTGAAATTCACCTCAGGAAAGAATTTGATCTTGAAGGACGTCATGCATGTTCCTGAAATTAGGAAGAATCTTGTTTCTGGTTTTCTTTTAAATAAGGCAGGGTTTAGTCAAACTATAGGGGCAGATTTGTACAACATCACTAAGAATGGTATTTTTGTTGGGAAAGGGTACGCCGCTGATGGCATGTTTAAGTTGAATGTTGATTTTAATAAAGTTTCTCCTTCCGTTTACTCTGTGTGTGATTTTAATATTTGGCATGCTAGACTTTGTCACGTTAATAAGCGAGTTGTTTCTAATGCAAGCGACTTAGGCTTAATTCCAAAATTAAATGTGAATGATTCTAATAAATGTGAATATTGTAGTCAAGCTAAAATAACTAAGACTTCGCATAAATCAATAATTAAAGAATCTAATCCCCTAGATCTTATACACTCTGATATATGTGAATTAGATGGAACCTTAACTAGAAATAGTAAACATTATTTTATCACTTTTATTGACGATTGCTCTGATTATACTTATGTATACTTAATGAAAACTAAAAGTGAAGCGCTTGACATGTTTAAGATATATGTGACTGAAATTGAGAATCAATTTAGTAAGAAGATTAAGAGACTTCGTAGTGATAGGGGAACTGAATACGATTCTGGGTTATTCAATGAATTTTATATTAAACATGGATTTGTACATGAAACGACTGCTCCATACTCTCCTGAAATGAATGGTAAAGCAGAGAGAAAGAATAGAACTTTTACTAAACTTGTTGTTGCAATTATGATGAATTCTGGTGCTGCACCTCACTGGTGGGGGGAAATTTTATTGACTGTTTGCTACGTCCTGAATAGAATACCCAAGTGAAAAATTAAGATCTCACCCTATGAGATATTAAAGAAAAGACAACCAAACTTGTCTTATTTGAGAACTTGGGGCTGGCTGGCCTATGTCAGAATTCCGGATCCGAAACGAGTTAAACTCGCTAGTAGAGCATACGAATGTGTATTCATTGGGTATGCAGCAAACACTAAGGCATATAGATTTTATGGCCTAAATGCAAAAGAGATCTTAGAATCAAATGATGTTGATTTCGATGAAGACAAATTTCCCTTCAAATCAAGAAATAGTGGGGGCACTCAATCGAGTCACATTCCTGTGATAAGAAGCACAGAAAGCAACGACAAGGTAGAAACAGAACTTCGACGAAGTAAACGAGTAAGAGTCTCTAAAGATTATGGGCCTGACTATGCGGCTTATAATGTAGAAGAAGATCCAATAAATCTTCAAGAAGCTCTGTCATCGCTAGATGCAGACTTATGGCAGGAAGCTATTAATGATGAGATAGATTCTCTTGAGTCTAACAAGACCTGGCACTTAGTAGACTTGCCTCCTGGATGCAAACTAATCGGTTGTAAATGGGTTTTTAAAAAGAAACTAAAACCTGATGGAACTATTGATAAATACAAGGCTCGCCTTGTAGCCAAAGGTTTTAGACAAAGAGAAAATGTAGATTTCTTCGATACCTTCTCTCCAGTCACTAGAATTACATCCATTAGGGTACTTATTTCAATTGCCGCTATTTATAATTTAATAGTACACCAAATGGAAGTTAAAACTTCCTTTTTAAATGGTGACTTAGAAGAAGAAATCTATATGGAACAACCAGAAGGATTTGTGATCCATGGACAAGAAAACGAGGTCTGTAAGTTAGATAAGTCTCTGTATGGACTAAAACAAGCTCCTAAGCAATGGCATGAAAAGTTTGATAACTTAATGATATCGAATGGATACAAAGTGAATGAAAGTGACAAATGCGTTTATTATAAATCTGAGAATCGCATATGCACTATCATTTGTCTATATGTAGACGATCTGCTCATATTTGGATCAAACATTCATACCGTTAATGCTATGAAATCATTATTGTGCAACAATTTTGATATGAAAGATCTCGGAGAAGCGAGTGTGATTCTTGGTATCAAGATCACAAGATCCGAACAAGGAATTTCTTTGGATCAATCTCACTATGTGGAGAAGATCTTAAAGAAATATAAATACTTTGATTGTAAGCCAGCATGCACTCCATATGATCCAAGTGTGAAACTGTTTAAGAACACTGGAGAAAGTGTCAGACAATCAGAATATGCGAGCATCATTGGCAGTCTTAGATATGCCACTGATTGTACTAGACCTGACATTGCATATGTCGTTGGATTGTTATGCAGGTTTACGAGTAGGCCTAGCAATGAGCACTGGAAATCTATTGAGCGAGTCATGAGGTACCTTAAAAGGACCTTGGATCTGGGCCTACATTACAAGAAATTTCCTACTATACTAGAAGGGTACACTGATGCAGATTGGAACACCCTATCGGATGATTCTAAAGCTACTAGTGGCTATATATTTAGTATAGCCGGGGGAGCTGTATCTTGGAAATCAAAGAAACAGACCATCCTGGCTCAGTCTACCATGGAGTCTGAGATGATAGCACTAGCCACAGCTGGTGAAGAAGCAAGTTGGTTAAGATGCTTGCTATCTGAGATTCCCTTATGGGAAAAACCTATGCCAGCTGTGTTGATCCACTGCGATAGTACCGCGGCTATTGCAAAAATCGAGAACCGTTATTATAATGGTAAAAGACGTCAAATTAGAAGAAAGCACAACACTGTTAGAGACTGTGTCTCTAAAGGAGCTGTAAGAGTGGATTATGTATGCACTGATGAAAACATAGGAGATCCTTTGACGAAAGGATTAGTTAGAGAGAAAGTCCACAATACATCCAAGAAGATGGGACTAATGCCTATACATAACTGAGTTGCTCATGATGGTAACTCGACCTAAATGACTGGAGATCCCAAGAAATAGGTTCAATGGGTAATAACAAGTTGTGAGCAATATGTAGAGATCATGCTAGAGTAAATATGAGAAGCATGAATCCTGAAGTATTAAGAGGATGAGATAATAGAAACTCTTAATGAGATCTATACTCTTTATGAGGGAGTACCTAGGCTACAGGAGTACTCTTGGTAGACTCACCTATGTGATTGTGGAACTGACGCCGGTTCCTACGGAATTTCGAGGCAGAATTCCTAGAGCCTTCACTAAACCGAGATACACGTGCAGGGCCATTAAAAGCACGGGTTATTAAGAATACACCTTAAGAAAAGGTTGTGTGCGGGTCTGATGTCTGAGATAGAGTTCAATACAATAGTGTCACTCTTGTTGAATCGGAATCTTACTTGCTACGCAAAGGTTCAAGTCGTAGACACCTTTGCTTATGCACAATCTTAGAAATGTTTAACGTACTTCTAAAATCACCTTTTAAATTCAAGTGGAGGATTGTTGGAATACTTGGAATGATGATAACTTGGAGGAAGAGTTGGAAAGATTTATTGACATTAAATGAGCAATAAATGAACACAAGTAAGAGCTAATATGGAGATGAATTTGAAAAGGTTCATTCTAAGTCCCACATTGGAGGGAACACAAATATTAGTAGTGTATATATATTCCAACTTGAACAATTGTTGTTGGGCCCAAGGGCACCTACAATTTTATAAAGGAGTGAGGACACACTAATGTGCCAAGAAGACACACACGCGCGCGCGCGCGCGCCGCCGCCGCTGTCCGTCCGTCAGGCCGGCTCGGCTCGGTTCGGTTCGGTTCGGTCCGGTCTACATGAATTAGTTTTTTGGAACCCGAATTAATAGAAATTAATTATCATTGAATAATTAATTAATTCGGTAAAAATGAAATACTATTAAATAAGAAATTAATTAATATTTAATATTAATTAATGCGAATTGGTGACGTGTCCTTAGACCAAGTCTTAACCTAGATTTTGACTAGGTTACTTGTCCTCCAAGCTTGCGGACCAAGTAAATAACGGCTATATTGACTGGGCCGGTTCAACTCTCCGTTATATTTTCGCCCACGTTTTGGCCCACTCGGTTGGATCCTTTTGGCTATATATACATTCTTTCCGTTCATTTGTAAATCACTTAAGAATTCACAACCGAATTCTTTCTCCTTTCTCTACTCTGCTTCATCTATATTTTTCTTTTCTGATTTACGACTGGAATTTATTCCAGATACTACGACTGGTTTTAAACCATCTGAAAGTGTAATTCGAACGACACATCATAGTGCAAGTGATTGTCGAATTCTCTGAACGGGCTGTTTTATCCTAGAGACTTTATCGTATTTCGAACTGCTTTGCATTATTACTGGCAGTACGGTGAAACGTCTTAAAGAAAGCGACCTAGTACCCGACTCGTCCCAATAATTTACTTTCTGCCAATATTTTCTAATTCGAAAAACAACAATTTTAAGATGTTTTTTGTAACTTGCATGGCTACTGAGGAAATTTTCGGTACTAATGCATCCGCTTCTATGAATGACAAACCAGTCAAGTTTGAGGGATCTAATTTCAAAAGTTGGCAATCAAAGATGAAGTTTTTCTTAACTCTGAAAAAGGTTGCCCACGTTCTGACTGAGTATATCCCTATTGTTCCTTCTGGATCAATCGAAATAACTAATGGTAAGTCAACTGCTGAATCAGACGGAACCTCCAAGGACGGAGTTTCCAAAACATCTGATGGAGATTCTGCTACAAAAGCCGCAGCAGATAACTTACAGCTACGAAAAGAAATTTCCCTATGGCAAGAAAATTATTACCTATGCAAACATCATATTCTAAGCAGTCTTGCTGATGACCTCTATGCCTACTACAGTAATCACAACACTGCTAAACAGGTTTGGGAAGCTCTCCAAAAGAAGTATGACACTGAAGAAGCTGGTGCGAAGAAATATGCTGTCAGCCGCTACTTGAACTACAAGATGGAGGATGAAAAGTCTGTGGAAGCTCAAAGCCATGAGCTTCAGAAAATTGCTCATGAAATCAATACTGAAGGTATGCCCCTCATTGAACAATTTCAAATTGCTGCCCCCCGGTTGGAAAGATTTCAAAAATGTCCTTCGACACAAAATTAAAGAATTTTCAATCGAGAGTCTGATTACTCGCCTCCGAATTGAAGAGGAAGCTCGGAGACAAGATCAGAAAGATGAAGTCTTAGTTGTTTCAAACAACAAAAAGAGATTCGGTGCGGTTCTAAAGCCTACTGGCAAAGAATTAAAGAATCAGAACCGCAATGCTGTGAACCGAATTAAGAATGGGAATCCCTCTAGGGCCCCATCTGCTCCATTTGCTAGGCAGCAACCCCCACCTCATAGAAATGATGCTCCAGTTTTCACTTGCTATAATTGTGGAAAACCGGGTCATATGGCAAAGAAATGTAAGAGCAGGCCTAAACCTGTCGCTGGATCAAATGCTCAAATTAACATGACTGATAAGCCATTTGTTGCTATGATCACTAAAGTCAACATGGTTGGTGGAAGTGATGGTTGGTGGATAGAAACTGGCGCCTCTCGTCATGTCTGCTATGATCGTGCTATTTTCAAGACATACACTATTGCTGAAGATAAGAAAGTGCTGTTGGGAGATGCTCACACCACTAATGTTGCTGGAATTGGAGATGTTGAGTTGAAATTCACTCAGGAAAGACTTTGATCTTGAAGGACGTCATGCACGTTCCTGAAATTAGGAAGAATCTTGTTTCTGGTTTTCTTTTAAATAAGGCAGCGTTTAGTCAAACTATAGGGGAAGATTTGTACACCATCACTAAGAATGGTATTTTTGTTGGGAAAGGGTACGCCGCTGATGGCATGTTTAAGTTGAATGTTGATTTTAATAAAGTTTCTCCTTACGTTTACTTTCTGTGTAATTTTAATATTTGGCATGCTAGACTTTGTCACGTTAATAAGCGAGTTATTTCTAATGCAAGCGACTTAGGCTTAATTCCAAAATTAAATGTGAATGATTCTAATAAATGTGAATATTGTAGTCAAGCTAAAATAACTAAGACTTTGCATAAATCAGTAATTAAAGAATCTAATCCCCTAGATCTTATACACTCTGATATATGTGAATTAGATGGAACCTTAACTAGAAATAGTAAAAGTTATTTTATCACTTTTATTGACGATTGCTCTGATTATACTTATGTATACTTAATGAAAAATAAAAGTGAAGCGCTTGACATGTTTAAGATATATGTGACTGAAATTGAGAATTAATTTAGTAAGAAGATTAAGAGATTTCGTAGTGATAGGGGAACTGAATACGATTATGGGTTATTCAATGATTTTTATATTAAACATGGAATTGTACATGAAACGACTGCTCCATACTCTCCTGAAATGAATGGTAAAGCAGAGAGAAAGAATAGAACTTTTACTGAACTTGTTGTTGCAATTATGATGAATTCTGGTGCTGCACCTCACTGGTGGGGGGAAATTTTATTGACTGTTTGCTACGTCCTGAATAGAATACCCAAGTCAAAAATTAAGATCTCACCCTATGAGATATTAAAGAAAAGACAACCAAACTTGTCTTATTTGAGAACTTGGGGCTGTCTGGCCTATGTCAGAATTCCGGATCCGAAACGAGTTAAACTCGCTAGTAGAGCATACGAATGTGTATTCATTGGGTATGCAGCAAACAGTAAGGCATATAGATTTTATAACCTAAATGAAAAAGTGATCATAGAATCAAATAATGTTGATTTCTATGAAGACAAATTTCCCTTTAAATCAAGAAATAGTGGGGGCACTCAATCGAGTCACATTCCTGTGATACGAAGCACAAAAAGCAACAACAAGGTAGAAACAGAACATCGACGAAGTAAACGAGTAGGAGTCTCTAAAGATTATAGGCCTGAGTATGCGGCTTATAATGCAGAAGAAGATCCAATAAATCTTCAAGAAGCTTTGTCATCGCTAGATGCAGACTTATGGCAGGAAGCTATTAATGATGAGATAGATTCTCTTGAGTCTAACAAGACCTGGCACTTAGTAGACTTGCCTCCTGGATGCAAACCAATCGGTTGTAAATGGGTTTTTAAAAAGAAACTAAAAGCTGATGGAACTATTGATAAATACATGGCTCGCCTTGTAGCCAGAGGTTTTAGACAAAGAGAAAATGTATATTTCTTCGATACCTTCTCTCCAATCATTAGAATTACATCCATTAGGGTACTTATTCCAATTTCCGCTATTTATAATTTAATAGTACACCAAATGGATGTTAAAACTGCCTTTTTAAATGGTGACTTAGAAGAAGAAATCTATATGGAACAACCAGAAGGATTTGTGATCCATGGACAAGAAAACAAGGTCTGTAAGTTAGATAAGTCTCTGTATGGACTAAAACAAGCTCCTAAGCAATGGCATGAAAAGTTTGATAACTTAATGATATCGAATGGATACAAAGTGAATGAAAGTGACAAATGCGTTTATTATAAATCTGAGAATCGCATATGCACTATCATATGTCTATATGTAGACGAGCTGCTCATATTTGGATCAAACATTCATGCCGTTAATGCTATGACATCATTATGGTGCAAAAATTTTGATATGAAAGATCTCGGAGAAGCGAGTGTGATTCTTAGTATCAAGATCACAAGATCCGAACAAGGAAATTCTTTGGATCAATCTCACTATGTGGAGAAGATCTTAAAGAAATATAAATACTTTGATTGTAAGCCAGTATGCACTCCATATGATCCATGTGTGAAACTGTTTAAGAACACTAGAGAAAGTGTCAGACAATCCGAATATGCGAGCATCATTGGCAGTCTTAGATATGCCACTGATTGTACTAGACCTGACATTGCATATGTCGTTGGATTGTTATGCAGGTTTACGAGTAGGCCGAGCAATGAGCACTGGAAAGCTATTGAGCGAGTCATGAGGTACCTTAAAAGGACCATGGATCTCGGCCTACATTATAAGAAATTTCCTACTGTACTAGAAGGGTACAGTGATGCAGATTGGAACACCCTATCGGATGATTCTAAAGCTACTAGTGGCTATATAATTAGTATAGCTGGAGGAGCTGTATCTTGGAAATCAAAGAAACAGACCATCCTGGCTCAGTCTACCATGGAGTCTGAGATGATAGCACTAGCCACAGCTAGTGAAGAAGCAAGTTGGTTAAGATGCTTGCTATCTGAGATTCCCTTATGGGAAAAACCTATGTCAGCTGTGTTGATCCACTGCGATAGTACCGCGGCTATTGCAAAAATCGAGAACCGTTATTATAATGGTAAAAGACGTCAAATTAGAAGAAAGCACAGCACTGTTAGAGACTGTATCTCTAAAGGAGCTGTAACTGTGGATTATGTACGCACTGATGAAAACATAGCAGATCCTTTGACGAAAGGATTAGTTAGAGAGAAAGTCCATAACACATCCAAGAAGATGGAACTAATGCCTATACATAAATGAGTTGCTCATGATGGTAACCCGACCTAAATGACTGGAGATCCCAAGAAATAGGTTCAATGAGTAATAACAAGTTGTGAGCAATATGTAGAGAACATGCAAGAGTAAATATGAGAAGCATGAATCCTGAAGTAATAAGAGGATGAGATAATAGAAACTCTTAATGAGATCTATACTCTTTATGAGGGAGTACCTAGGCTACAGGAGTACTCTTGGTAGACTCACCTATGTGATTGTGGAACTGAGGCCGATTCCTATGGAATTTCGAGGCAACATTCCTAGAGCCTTCACTAAACCGGGATACACGTGCAGGGCCATTAAAAGCACGGGCTATTAAGAATACACCTTAAGAAAAGGTTGTGTGCGGGTCTGATGTCTGAGATAAAGTTCAAGACAATAGTGTCACTCTTGTTGAATTGGAATCTTACTTGCTACGCAAAGGTTCAAGTCGTAGACACCTATGCTTATGCACAATCTTAGAAATGTTTAACGTACTTCTAAAATCACCTTTTAAATTCAAGTGGGGGATTGTTAGAATACTTGGAATGATGAGAACTTGGAGCAAGAGTTGGAAAGATTTATTGACATTAAATGAGTAATAAATGAACACAAGTAAGAGCTAATATGGAGATGAATTTGAAAAGGTTCATTTTAAGTCCCACATTGGAGGGAACACAAATATTAGTTGTTTATATATATTCCAACTTGTAAAATTGTTGTTTGGCCCAAGGGCACCTACAATTTTATAAAGGAGTGAGGATACACCAATGTGCCAAGAAGACACACACGCGTGCGCCGCCGCCGCCGTCCGTCCGTCCGGCCGGCTCAGCTCGGCTCGGTTCGGTTCGGTTCGGTCCGGTCTACATGAATTAATTTTTTGGAACCCGAATTAATAGAAATTAATTATCATTGAATAATTAATTAATTCGGTAAAAATTAAATACTATTAAATAAGAAATTAATTAATATTTAATATTAATTAATGCGAATTGGTGACGTGTCCTTAGACCAAGTAAATAACGGCTATATTGACTGGGCCGGTTCAACTCTCCGCTATATTTTCGCCCACGTTTTGGTCCACTTGGTTGGATCCTTTTGGCTATAAATACATTCTTTCCGTTCATTTGTAAATCACTCCAGAATTCACAACCGAATTCTTTCTCCTTTCACTACTCTACTTCATCTATATTTTTCTTTTCTGATTTACGACTGGATTTAAACCATCTGAAGGTGTAATTCGAACGACACATCATAGTGCATGTGATTGTCGAATTCTCTGAACGGGCTGTTTTATCCTGGAGACGTCATCGTATTTCGAACTGCTTTGCATTATTACTGGCAGTACGGTGAAACGTCTTAAAGAAAGCGTCCTAGTACACGACTCGTCCCGATAATTTTCTTTCTGCCAATATTTTCTAATTCGAAAAACAACAATTTTAAGACGTTTTTTGTAACTGCCATGGCTACTGAGGAAATTATCGGTACTAATGCATCCGCTTCTGTGAATGACAAACCATTCAAGTTTGAGGGATCTAATTTCAAACGTTGGCAATCAAAGATGAAGTTTTTCTTAACTCTGAAAAAGTTTGCCCATGTTCCGCCTGAGGATATCCCTATTGTTCCTTCTGGATCAATCGAAATAACTAATGGTAAGTCAACTGCTGAATCAGACGGAACCTCCAAGGACGGAGTTTCCAAAACATCTGATGGAGACTCTGCTACAAAAGCCGCAGCAGATAACTTACAGCTCCGAAAAGAAATTGCCCTATGGCAAGAAAATGATTACCTATGCAAAGATCATATTCTGAACAGTCTTGTTGATGACCTGTATGACTACTACAGTAATCGCAACACTGCTAAACAGTTTGGGAAGCTCTCCAAAAGAAGTATGACACTGAAGAAGCTGGTGCGAAGAAATATGCTGTCAGCCGCCACTTGAACTACAAGATGGTGGATGAAAAGTCTGTGGAAGCTCAAAGCCACGAGCTTCAGAAAATTGCTCATGAAATCATTACTGAAGGTATGCCC
Source organism: Vicia villosa (assembly GCF_029867415.1). Classification (NCBI taxonomy): domain Eukaryota; kingdom Viridiplantae; phylum Streptophyta; class Magnoliopsida; order Fabales; family Fabaceae; genus Vicia; species Vicia villosa. The sequence goes on along the minus strand of NW_026705797.1, from coordinate 311,483 downwards.
CTCAATGAACAATTTCAAATTGTTGTAATAATTGACAAGCTGCCCCCCAGTTGGAAAGATTTCAAAAATGTCCTTCGACATAAAACAAAAGAATTTTCAATCGAGAGTCTAATTACTCGCCTCCGAATTGAAGAGGAAGCTTGGAGACAAGATAAGAAAGATGAAGTCTTAGTTGTTTCAAACAACAAAAAGAGATTCGGTGCGGTTCTGAAGCCTACTGGCAAACCATTAAAGAATCAGAACTGCAATGCTGTGAACCGATTTAAGAATGGGAATCCCTCTAGGGCCCCATCTGCTCCATTTGCTAGGCAGCAACCACCACCTCAGAGAAATGATGCTCCGGTTTTCACTTGCTATAATTGTGGAAAACCGGGTCATATGGCAAAGAAATGTAAGAGCAGGCCTAAACTTGTCGCTGGATCAAATGCTCAAATTAACATGATTGATGAACCATTTGTTGCTATGATCACTAAAGTCAACATGGTTGGTGGAAGTGATGGTTAGTGGATAGACACTGGCGCCTCTCGTCATGTCTGCTATGATCGTGCTATGTTTAAGACATACACTGTTGCTGAAGATAAGAAAGTGATGTTGGGAGATGCTCACACAACTAATGTTGCTGGAATTGGAGATGTTGAGTTGAAATTCACCTCAGGAAAGACTTTGATCATGAAGGACGTCATGCACGTTCCTGAAATTAGGAAGAATCTTGTTTCTGGTTTTCTGTTAAATAAGGCAGGGTTTAGTCAAACTATAGGGGAAGATTTGTACACCATCACTAAGAATGGTATTTTTGTTTGGAAAGGGTACGCCGCTGAATGCATGTTTAAGTTGAATGTTGATTTTAATAAAGTTTCTCCTTCCGTTTACTCTCTGTGTGATTTTAATATTTGGCATGCTAGACTTTGTCACGTTAATAAGCGAGTTATTTCTAATGCAAGCGACTTAGGCTTAATTCCAAAATTAAATGTGAATGATTCTAATAAATGTGAATATTGTAATCAAGCTAAAATAACTAAGACTTCGCATAAATCAATAATTAAAGAATCTAATCCCCTAGATCTTATACACTCTAATATATGTGAATTAGATGGAACCTAAACTAGAAATAGTAAAGTTATTTTATCACTTTTATTGACGATTGCTCTGATTATACTTATGTATACTTAATGAAAAATAAAAGTGAAGCGCTTGACATGTTTAAGATATATGTGACAGAAATTGAGAATCAATTTAGTAAGAAGATTAAGAGACTTCGTAGTGATAGAGGAACTGAATACGAATCTGCGTTATTCAATGACTTTTATATTAAACATGGAATTGTACATGAAACGACTGCTCCATACTCTCCTGAAATGAATGGTAAAGCAGAGAGAAAGAATAGAACTTTTACTGAACTTGTTGTTGCAATTATGATGAATTCTGGTGCTGCACCTCACTGGTGGGGGGAAATTTTATTGACTGTTTGCTACGTCCTGAATAGAATACCCAAGTCAAAAATTAAGATCTCACCCTATGAGATATTAAAGAAAAGACAACCAAACTTGTCTTATTTGAGAACATGGGGCTGTCTGGCCTATGTCAGAATTCTGGATCCGAAACGAGTTAAACTCGCTAGTAGAGCATACGAATGTGTATTCATTGGGTGTGCAGCAAACAGTAAGGCATATAGATTTTATGACCTAAATGCAAAAGAGATCATAGAATCAAATGATGTTGATTTCTATGAAGACAAATTTCCCTTCAAATCAAGAAATAGTGGGGGCACTCAATCGAGTCACATTCCTGTGATAAGAAGCACAGAAAGCAATGACAAGGTAGAAACAGAACTTCAACGAAGTAAACGAGTAAGAGTCTCTAAAGATTATGGGCCTGAGTATGCGGCTTATAATGTAGAAGACGATCCAATAAATCTTCAAGAAGCTCTGTCATCGCTAGATGCAGACTTATGGCAGGAAGCTATTAATGATGAGATAGATTCTCTTGAGTCTAACAAGACCTGGCACTTAGTAGACTTGCCTCCTGGATGCAAACCAATCGGTTGTAAATGGGTTTTTAAAAAGAAACTAAAACCTGAAGGAACTATTGATAAATACAAGGCTCGCCTTGTAGCCAAAGGTTTTAGACAAAGAGAAAATGTAGATTTCTTCGATACCTTCTCTCCACTCACTAGAATTACATCCATTAGGGTACTTATTTCAATTTCCTCTATTTATAATTTAATAGTACACCAAATGGATGTTAAAACTGCCTTTTTAAATGGTGACTTAGAAGAAGATATCTATATGGAACAACCAGAAGGATTTGTGATCCATGGACAAGAAAACAAGGTCTGTAAGTTAGATAAGTCTCTGTATGGACTAAAACAAGCTCCTAAGCAATGGCATTAAAAGTTTGATAACTTAATGATATCGAATGGATACAAAGTGAATGAAAGTGACAAATGCGTTTATTATAAATCTGAGAATCGCATATGCACTATCATATGTCTATATGTAGACGATCTGCTCATATTTGGATCAAATATTCATGCCGTTAATGCTATGAAATCATTATTGTGCAACAATTTTGATATGAAAGATCTCGGAGAAGCGAATGTGATTCTTGGTATCAAGTTCACAAGATCCGAACAAGGAATTTCTTTGGATAATTCTCACTATATGGAGAAGATCTTAAAGAAATATAAATACTTTGATTGTAAGCCAGCATGCACTCCATATGATCCAAGTGTGAAACTGTTTAAGAACACTGGAGAAAGTGTCAGACAATCCGAATATGCGAGCATCATTGGCAGTCTTAGATATGCCACTGATTGTACTAGACCTGACATTGCATATGTCGTTGGATTGTTATGCAGGTTTACGAGTAGGCCGAGCAATGAGCACTGGAAAGCTATTGAGCGAGTCATGAGGTACCTTAAAAGGACCTTGGATCTCGGCCTACATTACAAGAAATTTCCTACTGTACTAGAAGGGTACAGTGATGCAGATTGGAACACCCTATCGGATGATTCTAACGCTACTAGTGGCTATATATTTAGTATAGCTGGGGGAGCTGTATCTTGGAAATCAAAGAAACAGACCATCCTGGCTCAGTCTACCACGGAGTCTGAGATGGTAGCACTAGTCACAGCTAGTGAAGAAGCAAGTTGGTTAAGATGCTTGCTATCTGAGATTCCCATATGGGAAAAACCTATGCCAGCTGTGTTGATCCACTGCGATAGTACCGCGGCTATTGCAAAAATCGAGAACCGTTATTATAATGGTAAATGACGTCAAATTAGAAGAAAGCACAACACTGTTAGAGACTGTATCTCTAAAGGAGCTGTAAGAGTGGATTATGTACGCACTGATGAAAACTTAGCAGATCCTTTGACGAAAGGATTAGTTAGAGAGAAAGTCCACAATACATCCAAGAAGATGGGACTAATGCCTATACATAACTGAGTTGCTCATGATGGTAACCCGACCTAAATGACTGGAGATCCCAAGAAATAGGTTTAATGGGTAATAACAAGTTGTGAGCAATATGTAGAGATCATGCTAGAGTAAATATGAGAAGCATGAATCCTGAAGTAATAAGAGGATGAGATAATAGAAACTCTTAATGAGATCTATACTCTTTATGAGGGAGTACCTATGCTACAGGAGTTCTCTTGGTAGACTCACCTATGTGATTGTGGAACTGAGGCCGGTTCCTATGGAATTTCGAGGCAGAATTCCTAGAGCCTTCACTAAAACGGGATACACGTGCAGGGCCATTAAAAGCACGGGCTATTAAGAATACACCTTAAGAAAAGGTTATGTGCGGGTCTGATGTTTGAGATAGAGTTCAATACAATAGTGTCACTCTTGTTGAATCGGAATCTTACTTGCTACGCAAAGGTTCAAGTCGTAGACACCTTTGCTTATGCACAATCTTAGAAACGTTTAACGTACTTCTAAAATCACTTTTTAAATTCAAGTGGGGGATTGTTGGAATACTTGGAATGATGATAACTTGGAGGAAGAGTTGGAAAGATTTATTGACATTAAATGAGCAATAAATGAACACAAGTAAGAGCTAATATGGAGATGAATTTGAAAAGGTTCATTTTAAGTCCCACATTGGAGGGAACTCAAATATTAGTAGTTTATATATATTCCAACTTGAACAATTGTTGTTGGGCCCAAGGGCACCTACAATTTTATAAAGGAGTGAGCACACACCAATGTGCCAAGAAGACACACGCGCGCGCGCGCCTGTTAGCTGAGGATTTCGTTTAAGAATAAGTGTCCTTCGAAGGTATGAAATTCGAAGGAGGTGGTTACTGATGACCATCTTTGAAGATAGGGAATGGCTACTGATTGCCATGCTTCGAGAATGATGTTTAAGTTGAGACAAAGATATTGAGCACCGAAGCTAAATTTGAGAAGAATAGTATTTGGGACTTATCCGTTTTTGCGAAATATGCAAAGTACTGAAGCTTAGCGTGTTTTCGTGGCGTTCTCGATTGTAACTATGTTGCCACGCGTCGAAGGAGGATTCAGGCGGGATGATTTGAATTTCGAAACAGTTTATGTAACCGCACGAAGACAGATGGCATCCCTGGATTCTCTATAGGCAATGTGGCATTAGATTAGTCTAGGACCGTTAGGGTCGAAATTAGTATAAATAAGGGTCTTAATGTTAGGATTCCGTGTGTTCATTTTGTACAAATCACTCACATATTGCTCAAGTATCAAGTGTTAAGAGAAAGAGTTCGCTGAGAAATGTACGTATGACACCAACACCAATTTAAATACATGTGTATTTTCCTTTATTCAAGTATCTTTCGATATTATTACGCTTTCTTTTATTTTCTGTCATTTACATTACTGCACTCTTTATTCTCATGTCATTTATCTTCGAAATATTTAACTTTTCTGCACTTTAAGATTCTTGCACTTTTTACAAGTTTTGTCTTATGTTTTATCTCTAACTTTCGCTAGTGTTAAATTTACGTGTATAACAAGGTGATTGCTAATCTTTATTTATTTGATTGAGCATTTCTTATTTCGAGACACACCAATCATAGACATAATTCAAACTATCATGAATAACAACCTATTTGACTATATCCTAGGATCAATCTAGTCGATCCTGCGAGTAACCAAATCATATTTATTATAGTTTGGAAGACTAGCGGTTGTTTACCGGAAATCACCGTAAACAAATTGCCACGCCCAGTGGGACAATGTCAAACAGATTGTTATTAATCGATTGTTTTGTTTTGTCTAGAAAATATGAAGACCTTGTATGAACCTTAGGAACGGTAAATTAACAAACAGTGCACAACCGATTCCCAAACGAAGGTACAACAAGAGAATGGTCGTTACGGCCAGTGCAGGGGGAGATCAAGATCCGCCACAAGGGTCAGGAACCGGAGCGGCAAATTCCATGCATGTTTCGACTTCTACTCAAGGAGCGCAAGAGATACCGGCTCCGACTGGATCAAGACCCATGGATAGTTCTCAGGCTATACCTGAAAGTAATACATCAACGACAGGGACTAATCCAGTTTCAATATCGACTACCGCGCCCTCGTCTTCGAATGCTGGCGGAATGCAATTTGCTTCGACAAATGCTGGAAATCAGTTATTTACCCCAGGATCATCCGCGTTCGAATGGAGAACAAACAGTCAATATGGCATGCCAAATCCATACATGACAGGTACACGGGGGGCAGGACCCACATATACTACAAATCCCACAGCGTTTTGGCCAAATGTTGGTTCAGTAGGACGAAGTGCACAAAACACTGGCTTCTCCGCCCAAATACCCAATTTTACGACAAGCAATCAAGCGGCATTCCGACAAGAGATGGACGCAAGTAATCACGATATGTTAGGAACCCTGGCCAGAGAATTATCGTCAATCTTAAATCCTTTGGCAACAAATATTGCTAATACAAATCGGGAGAATGTGGAAACTTTTCAAAAGATATCATCCCAAATGAATCGAATGGCAGAATTTATGGGTGTTCCACAACCCAGGCGGAGAAATAACCAATCCTCTTATCGAGAAGGAGACCCCATTCTAGAACGTATCCAAAATACAGTGCCTCCACCTGCTGCAACCACTGTTGGCGTAATTCCTCCACAGAGAACAACAACGGTCGAAAGGAATCAGGTAATAGATTTAGAGCCTTCGAACCGAAGAACTATCCCCGTTCAGCAAGAGTTTGAGGAGGAAAGGCCCAAATTAAGGGTAGTAGGTAGGGACGAACACCCAGACGAAGTAGTTCAGAGAGTTAGGAGAGAAAACCTAGCCACAGAAAATAACCTAACTGCCATGATAGAGAGAGTTATGGCCAATAATGGCCTCAGTACTGGACTTCGACGTCCAAATTATGCATCTCCCATAGCAGATTATATCATGCAAACAGAGTTGCCAAGGGGCACCAAAGTGCCAAAATTTACTAAGTTTTCAGGGGACGCGAATGAATCAACAGTAGAACATATTGCCAGGTATCTGACAGAAGCCGGAGACTTAGCAGGGAATGAGGATTTAAGGATTAAATACTTCCCTAGTTCGCTGACAAGAAATGCGTTTGTTTGGTTTACTACTTTACCTCCAAATTCTATAGATGCATGGGCCCACTTGGAAAGATTATTCCATGAACAATTTTACATGGGTCAAACCAAGATGAGTTTGAAAGAACTGGCTAGCGTCAAGAGGAAATTCTCAGAGTCTATTGACGATTACTTAAACAGGTTCCGTTTGTTAAAATCAAGATGCTTCACGACTGTCCCGGAGCATGAATTAGTCGAAATGGCTGCAGGTGGCCAAGACTATTCAATTCGAAAGAAACTGGATACTCAATACTTGAGAGATATGGCCCAGTTGGCAGATAGAGTTCGACAAGTAGACCGGTTAAAAGCAGAAAAGGCCAGAGCTAATAAGAGTTATAAGAAGGAAAGAGTAGCATACGTTGAAGCAGACGAAGTTGATGGCGAACCCTTCGAAGACTCATGCGACATGGAAGAGGTCGAAATAGATCTCGCCGAGTTAAAGGAAGCGCCACCCTATGCTTGCAAATTACTTACCCCTTCTAATGGATGGAATCCAGTAGATAATGATAAAAGTGATAGATTTCCCAAGAAAACTTATACGTTTGATGTCACTAAGTGTGACGAAATATTTGATTTATTGGTAAAGGATGGCCAAATGATAGTGCCTCCAAATTCTAAAATTCCTCCGTTGGAACAACGGAACAAGAGAGGTTTTTGTAAATATCATGGTTTCCTAGGCCACAAAACCTCACAATGTTTTCTTTTCAGGGATCTAATCCAGAATGCTATCAAGGATGGACGTTTGAAATTCGTTGACAAAAGTAAGAACCCTATGAAGGTTGACGCCGATCCTTTGAACGTGGCTGACACTAATTTGTGTGAACCATTTGATGTCAACATGGTGGAAGTGTCTGAAATTCATGCTGCTGGATCAAAGACAATTTCAGATGGAAAGCAGGCCACTGAAAGCCTAAGTGACAATCCGATCCTCAATACTGATGTTGAAGGATCCTTCGATGCTGGAATGACTGAAGATCCGAAAGGAGAAACAAGTGAGGCTACTGAATACCTCACGATGAAGCTTCAACAGATACAGATATCTGAAGTCCCTCCGGCGGTTGTTAACATGGTCAATGCTAGACGTCCCTTATCTGAAATCGAAGAACTAGAAAATGGTTGATGTGGGAGAAAGTAAACCTTGAGATTCCACCAAGGGGAAACAGTTTGAAGGATTATCTTTGGAATTGCCATATAAAGAATGGTGGAAAAGGGGTGATGTGCCCAAGATGTTCAATTATGACAAATCGGAGGATCCAGGCCAATTTCGAGAGAGCTTTGCGAGAAAGGTTAGAGCAACCTTGGAGAGGAGGAAACCTACTGTTGAAAGTGTACCCAAGGTCTGAGGAAAGCTTGGTTGGGTTTTTAGTTAGGTGCCACAGTGACAATTCTGAAGTCGCGCTATGCCCTAGATGTGGTGCAGTCTATGACGAATTGCTGGCAGGATCATTCGAAAGGGCGTATCTTTACATGAGCCGGGAGACTCAGGGACTTCGTCCTAACTTATTTGGGTTTGATAATCGAACCCCATCGAGAAGGCCTGACAGCCCACACCCTAGAGCTCGAAGAGTTACATTTAAGGTTCCTGCAAACATACCCAAGGATAGATGGATGCAAGCTGGTGCCAGAACCGACAAATGGCGAAGTTGGGACCAAGGAGGAAAAACTGCAATGGCATATAGAAAGCAATTCCAGACTTCCAATCGAGAGATGTATAGGTTGGAAAACTACAAAGGTAAGAACCCTATATCTAGATCCCAATGGAGAAGGCATCAGAGAATGAAGAAAGCCCAAAGGGAAGTCAAACCAAGGGAAGTTGGAGAGACAAGTAGTAATCAAATCCCAATGCACGGGGCAAGGACAAGTAAACCTCCGCTCGAGCGCAAGTTATTCGATTCTGAAAATGAGAAAGAAGAGGAAAGGGGTCATTCCAACCTTTGAAAAGAAGATGATAGAATGACAAATGATTTTGACTCTGATGTGTCATACCCTAATTTTTGACCCCCCTGAGATGACATATCTTTAGGATTTTCATCAGGTCAAAGCAAGTACCCAGAGCAGTCACTTCTTCATTTGGCATTTAATCAAGGATGTTCAAAGACAAGAAAACTCAGGCAAAGGATCAATCAATAGAAGGATTGGTCTCTAACACAATCATAGGACTCAAAAGCTTCACTTTTATATTCACCTATGATTGATTAGACACTCAGTCATCTGAGTACAGGTTTACTCAAGTCACCAGACTATGGTTTTTGAGCCTATCAAGGACTGAAATCAGGGATCACCTTTGGGAAACCCTAAAAAGCTCCAGGACATCTATTAAAGACTTCAATCATCTTCAAATGATCCATACAATAAGATCCACTGGACATCACACCTCAATTCAAGATCCACAGTCACCAATTTCATCTGGTCGACAATTAAGGTTTTTAACCTAATTCATCTGGATAGTTGACTTTTAATCAGGGCATGGATCCAAAACTCAAGACATGATTCAAGAACCTCTACTAACTCAATATAACCCATTTACATCACTCATTTGAGGAGAAGATCTTAATTCCACACAAAAGTCCAAAATCTCACCTTATCTGGAAAAAGTCAACTGTATGGGATCACCTTTGACTTTTAAGATTTTTGGTCAAACCATGACTTTCAAAGATCAATATCATCAATATATGGATATTAAAGTAATTTGACCAAAGAAATTCAAGAAGAATCATCAAGGAGCAAAAAGTCGGGAATTAGGGTTTTTGAGGGCATTGTGGGAACTCAAAATTTCACCTACACAACTCAAAAAACTTCCAACATGAAAGTTGTAGATCTTGCAAAATAAAACAACATCTTTCAACGGAACTTTTTCCAAAAGATCAATCATTTAAGAGATTTGGGAATTTTGAAGTTTTAGGTCATAAACACTTGGGAAATTTTCTAAGTGTTTTTAACCTAGTTTTCTTCCAACTTTGGCCTCATTTTTCACAAATTTGCCAAAGGATTCTGAAGGAACCATAAACTAATGATTTGAATTAGATGTTTAGGGCTTTCCAAATTGTGTTCAACCTTCTCCAAATTCAATTTGAGCTAAGAGTTATGCTTGTTCAAAGTTGGCCTCATGAAGTGAAATTATAGGTCATGTACAATTTGAAACTTTGCAATTTTGTGCATTTTGCTTCACTAAGTGATGCTACACGACCTCTAATGCATCTGAAAACATGCCATGCATCCAATTTCATCATTGAATAAGGATTAGAGAAGATTCCCAAAAACAAAGGCATGTGATTATGTAATGATTGCATTTTTGAATTTATGGCAAATGATGAATCATCAAGGAATCTTGCTCTAAGCCAATTAGAACTCTCCTCTGAATCAGAAATGTTCCCTTAGATCATACAAGATCAATGGTTGGGGAAGCTAGCCCGAAAATGCATCATTGCATTTGGGATCTTTTCAAATTTTCTTCTTGGCTAAGAAACCAAACTCACTTCACTAAGCAAGCTCACTATGCACAATTACTCTGAGCCAATTGCCTATAAATAGAGGGCTCTTTCTCATTCAGAAAACACACCAAAGCAACATAATTCTTGCTTTCTCTCTTCTTTCTTCATACTTAAGGTTTTCAAAGGTTCTTTGGCAAGAAGACTCGGATTCTTCAAACCAGAGCTCTTCCTTTGGAATTAAGTATTCAAACACCTTAGGGGAGTCATTTAGAGGTGATCCAAACCTCTGAAACACTTCTGGGCGTGGAGAATCATCATCTTCACCTCTCACTTAGAGCTGTTGCAGTTGGGGTCGAGCAAGAAGTTCTGGTCACTTTCAGTCCAAGCCAGGCATCTCAACACCTTCCAAAGGAGTCATTGAAGCTATCTGGATCGTTACAACAGCTCTGTAACACCTTTTGATCAGAGCCAAATCTTCATTTTTCAGGTAAGTTTCAAAAGCTTCAAACTCTATGATTCACGCATAATAAATTTAAAATGAAGTTACCAGTTGGTTTCTGCACCTTCATAGATCATTAGCCCTCAATCAATTGCATCAAATCATGCATATATAGTATTTCATGTTTAATTTCAGTTTTAGGGTTCTTAGTGTTCATGCTTGCGAATTTTATGTTATACTGAAAATAAATAAAATTAAAGGACACCATCATGACCCTTGTTCAAAAACGAGCAAAATCCATGTTTACATCTTTAAGTTTGGTTGAGAAACGAAGGAGATAGCAAATTCAAAAATTTGAAGCTTGAGGTTGAAGATGAAGATGGTGGCGCCATTTTTTTGAATTTCCCAGAAACGAGTTTATTTTATTTTGAATGATGGGTGTGTTATCTACGAATTCATCGTAGTGTCCCAATGGTTACAGCGCGCGTCCAAAAGCCTTGCCTTGCCTTAGGTCTGGGGTTCGATCCCCCCCTCAGACCTTTTGTTCATTTATTTTCTTTTTTAGCTCATTCATTGCTTTGTTCTACATATAATCTTATGGGCTCCCTTCTTAAACAAGCCACGCGCGTGGCCTAGTTGGTATTTGTTTTGTTTGGTAATCTATAGGGCGTGGGTTCAAGCCTTGAAGGAGACAAACCCAAATTTTTTATCACTATTTTCCTTTGTTTTATTCACAAACTTCACATAATTATTTAACCTATCAAATTAATCCATTTTCACTTCATTTTTCACACACTTGTTATTTAATATACCTATTTTATGAATAATCAAAAAAATCATAAAAATATTATTTATTTCATGTATTTTAATTAGGTTTAAAATAGTATGTTTTAAGTGTTTTCTTATATACTTTAAAATATATATTTTCATTTTGTTTTAACCTAATTACTTTGTGAATAATTTTATGATAAAACCCTAATTATTTAGGTCTTAATTAGGTATAGATTTCATCTATGCCTT